>NW_007115472.1:465233-466544 GCF_000164805.1 Carlito syrichta
CTCAGCCTCCCAAGGCGCAGGATTACAGGCTGAGCCACCAAGCCCGGCTTCAGTGAGGTGTTCTTCTTCTGGCCGCTGACTCCCCTCCAGTGTCTGCCTGCTTTGGTCACTTTCAGTATCTTTAAGACTTTGTTGTTGTTGTTGTTAAAGGATTGGCCCAACAGCAATGATTTGGCTTTGCCAGAAACCTGAAGCTACTTGGTTTTCGTTTTCACCAACATTTTATAATGAAAATTTCAAGCACATCAAAGTTGGAAGAATTTTACAGTGGGAACTTAGAAACGCACCATAATTAAACTTCTCCATACTTGCTTTATCATGTTTCTACCTATCCAGCAATACACCTTACATTCTGTGCATTTCACAGTGAATTGCAGACACCAATATACTTGCTCTTAAAAATGTCAGCATGTATGATCATTAACTAGAGTTTAACAATTTGGTTTTCCTTTCTAATGTAGAATTTACAAACAATGTACTCACATATCAGAACTGTACATTGAGTTTTTTTAAAAATCAGCTTTATTGAGCTATTATTTACATATAATAAACATTACCAGTTTATTGATAACTCCAGGGGCTCTGTTAAATGTATGACAGAAACACTTTTTATTACCCCCAAAGTTCCCTCCTGCAGTCAATCCCTTCTTTCTACCTTACACTTATTTTTTTTTTAAAGCCACTCAGCTCTGCTGCTTTGAGCAGAAGTGGGTGCCACTCCCAGGATCAGGAATGAGAGATCCCGGGGAGGGCCATTTGCTGCCAGATGTGTCCTGGGGTGGGGATGGGGAGGTAGAGAAGAAAGAAAGGAGTTGAAAGGCAGACCAGGGCTCAGACTGGAGTCCTCAGAAGCGTCTCCTGGGTGTCTCTAGAAAGAATGGGCTCCTTAAGACACACAGCCCATTCGTCCACCTAAAGGCAGATTCTTCCAGTCCAAGAACAGTTAAAGATGACCATTTCTTGAGCCTGTTGCGTGGAACTAGAGGAGTTTAGGAAGCAGAGGCTCACTCTCATGATCTTTAAGGCAAATGAAATCATAGCCACATCCACAGATCCCTTGGAGCCTGTTTCTTTACTTATAAAATGGACTTTCTCCCAGCAAGGCGGGGCATGCCCACAATAAACACTCAGCTACTTACTGCCTGAACGCCTACAGTGAGCGGCAAAGCTCTGGCCAGTTGATTCTTTTTAATCCCCACCATGTTTCTGAAACTGAAGAAGGTGCTTATGCATCTTTTCTTTGCAAAGTTAGGAACTTATCATGTCAAATTAAGACATTCTCATAATGTCTAAAACACTTTTCTGACCCTC
>NW_007115472.1:467040-508684 GCF_000164805.1 Carlito syrichta
CCCATCCCTCCTTCACATGCTGGCCATGCCCCCGCCCACCCATCCTGCACATCTTGGCTATGTCCTCACCCACCCATTCTTCACACCCAGGCACACCACCACCCACTCATCTTTCACACCCTGGCCACGCCCCCACCTGCCCAACCTTCACCTTCTGGCCATACCACCACCCAATCATCCTTCACACCCTGGCCTTGCCCCTACCCACCCATCCCTCATACCCTGGCCACACCCCCGCTCATCCACCCTTCACTTGCTGGCCATGCCACCGCCCACCCATTCCTTCACACCCTGGCCACACCACCACCCACTCATTCTTCACACTTGGTCCATACTCCCACCAGACTATCCTTCATATTCTGGCCACACTCCCACCCACCCATCCTTCACACCATGGCCATCACCCCACCAGCCCATCCTTCACAACCTGGCCATGCCCCACGCAGCCATCCCTCTCACAGATGCCATGCCCTCACCCACACATTCTTCTTACCCTGGCCATGCTCCCACCCATCCTTCACATGCTGGCCATGCCCTCACCTGCCCATCCTTCACACCCTGGCCACGCCTCCACCCAGGCGGGTCTTCCCTTCTCTCCCGACAGGCCTCCGCCTGCAGCAGCCCCAGCACCTTCACTACTTCCTGCTGCCCACCCAGATCCTCCCTTCCCGCTCAGGAGTTGACACCAGGCACCAGAACCAAATGTAATTTCGAGTAGGACATAAGCATAACTCTGCAGGAGGGGGATTTACTGTGACTAAAAGCAAGTTTAGCTGTCCCCCCCCCACCTAGAGACTGTCCCTCTACCGTCTCCCTCATCCCTAGCTACCAATTCCCTCTTGGGGGTCACAGAAACATGTAGTCCTTAACCCCCTTCCTCCTGGAAGGCAGCAGCTATCGCGAATCCAGGACTTTCAGCATGCAAGTCGGCTATTCTGGGTGTGCTTCTGAGACCCAACAATGAAGACTTCCTTGTGAATAGAGACACTTTCTTGGGAGCCACAGGCTTCCTGACCACCATTCACAGCCAGGATTTTCTTTTCTTTTTTGAGATGAAGTTTCACTCTGTTGCCCAGGCTGGAGTGCAGTGACACGCTCACAGCCACTGCAGCCTCGACCTGCTGGGCTCAGGTGATCCTTCTGCCTCAGCCTTCCAAGTAGCTGGAACTACAGGTGCGTGCCACCATGCCCAGATAATTTTTTGATGTATTATAGAGACGAGTTGCCCAGGCTAGTTTTAACCATTGGACTCAGGAAATCCTCTTGCCTCCACCTCCCAAAGTGCTGGGATTACAGGTGTGGGCCACCGTGCCTGGCTAGGATTCTTATATCTAAATGAGGTTGGGAAGAACATTTGTGGAAGAATGCATTTCCAGAAGACATGGATTTTATTTTCTACACTTGAGTCATTGTTCTTCATGTGCCCAGAGACTGCCAGTTCCAGGTACTTGTTGACTGATAGCAAATGAAAACCATTACGGCTCTCATCTCTGAAGCTTCTGCCACTTCTCAAGGATACCACTTCATCCGGCCTTCCAGCAATCCCAAGAGACAGGAGGACAGCTGGCAGCTCTTCCTGTTATTCTCTCTTACCCTCCCAGAACAGGGGACTCAGAGGCACTAAGTGACCCGCTTATGGTCCCCCAGCCTGGTGGGAGCAGAACTGGGACTAGATAATCCCAAGGAACCCCGAGTGCCTGGGCCGCATCACCTCCCAGGCATCCACTGAACCTCAAGGTGTTACCTGGTGACCATCTGGAACCGGCAGTCTCCGGGCACATGGAGAATGGTGACTCAAGTGTAGAAAACAGATGTGTGGTCCAAGGAAGAAGCCAGGGAACCAGGGTAGAAACATACTTTCCACTGCCACCCTAAAGACACTCAGAGATTTATAAACTGAAGCAAAAACAGTCCTTCTTGTGCCTCACACGGATGTTCTCATTAAAGTGCTGGTCGTGACCCCCTCGCTGAATGGACCTTGTGATTCACAGAGGGGATCTCATACCCCTGAGGGTTGTGAGCCACCATTTGAAAATCACTGTTCTAGAACACTCAGATCCCAAGAGTTCACTTATTTATGCATCTTTTACGAGAAACTTGGATTTTTAAAAATTTCCCTGCTTGGTTTCCTTTTGCTGTCAAGTAAATTCTACAGGCTTGCGCACACTGTTTGAGAGGCATGGCACAGTGTTGACTGTTTAAGAGGCGTGGCACAACTCTTTGTTCTGGAGTGGTCATCAGTGTTTCCTACCTGCCTACGAGAGCTTCCTGCCTGCCCACGAGAGCTTCCTGCCTGCCCCTCCCTCCCCCTCCAGGGCCGGGTCTCTGCAGTGGTGGCATCAGGGAGGGCTTGTGATGCAAGATGGCCCATTAGGAGTGCCCAGGACTTCAGTGGGAGCAGCCAGTGTCTTCTTGTCTGTGGAGTGACTAGCTGGAAGGAAGAAGGTCTTAGAGCTAGAAGCACTCTGGCCCCAGGTGTAGCAAGCTGGAGAACAAGGCCTGTGTCCTGGAAAGCAGAGCTGAAATGGGGCACCTCGAACTGCTCTAGGGGACCCATGGCTCCTGGACTTTTTGGAGTCTCTCTTATTTCATAAGCCTAAATAGCCAGGTTTCTGTAACAATAAAAGAATCCTGACGTATGTATACTTCCAGATGGATGTTTATCCTTTTTAGAGACGGGTCTTGCTCATTGCCCAGGCTGGAGTGCAGTGGTACGGCCATGGTTCCCTGCAGCCTTGACCGCGCGCTCATGGGCGGCATTCCCACTGCCACGCTCAACACTCTGTTTCCTGGGCCACCTCTTGTCTCCTCACCCCCACATCTCCCATGCTGCCTCCTCTCCCAACACCAGCCTCCTTCCTTGATCTGTGCTGTAGATCTAGGGCATCACAGAACGCAGGCTTCAGAGGACTCACCAGAACACACTGAAGGGTGACAAGTGCACGGCCCTTGTGCTTTAGCCTGGCCGGCACCTGCTTCCTGGTAGGTCTGGCTCTAGTACCCCAGTGCTCAGGCCCACACCCTGATGCGACATTCAGCGGGTGTGCTGATGCACTGCTGGTTGGCTGCCATGCTGTGATTCATATTAGAGATGAGCAGGCGCCCGGCCTTGTGTCTACATGTCATGTTCGCAAAACTGCTCCTTGGCTGGAGCTTGGGAACAGCTCACAGCTGCATAGGACACTTGCTCAGCTTCAAGTCCCAGCCGTGCCACTCACGGGTGATGCGACTTTTCTCAAATCACCTTAGCTCCTCTGGCTGGCATCAGTGCTGTGTTGTGTGAGTGGGGATGATGACAGTGCCTCCTTGACAGGATACTGGGAGGATGCATTAATAAACACAAAACACGTGGAATAGTTCCTGGCAGAGTGCCTAGCACTTTCTGGCCAGGGTTAGTGCTCAGAGACCAGTGGACACAGACCAGGCCCAGAGTGGATCACGGCCTCCCTGCGGGTCTTAAGCATGTCCTTGTGGGCACTTCCCAGAAGTAAATGGCTGCAGACAACCTTTAACCTGATTTGCCTCATTTTCCTGGTGTGTGAATCCCACTACACATAAGCAATGTCTGCCCAAGACATAGATATGCCTTATAGTTGCTAGAAATGCAGTCAGAAATTGTACAACTTGTTGAACTCTTTAGTCTTGGATGCTGCTTGAAAAAGGAGGCCATGAAACTTGGATAACCTGTCGAGGATTTTATCCTAAGATCTGACTCAGGCATGATATGGAGGTAGCACCGTATTCCATCAAAAAGTGACGTAACACTGTACTCATAGTTTCTATTAAGGATGACTGTATCATCTCCACCAGTCCTGGAGAGTGAGGCCCAGCCTGTGTGTGGGGCGCAGTTTGGCTCTGCTGCCTACCCCGGGACCTTGTGTGACCTCACTCCCTTGCACTTTGGTCTCCTCATCTGGAAAACAGGGTCAGTAATGGCACCCTCTTCACATCCTTGATGTGAGGACTAAGTAGGGAGCACATAAGCACAAAAGCTGAGACCCAGGAAGAACTCAGGCAACAGGAGCGGTTACTGTTGTGCAAGAAAATGCAGCCTCCCATGCCAGTGGACTTGAAAGCTGATTAACAGGCAGCTTTGCCAAGGAATTGCTGGTGAGTAATTTTAAAAATCTGACCTCCCTTCCATTCCCTGCTTTGTACGAGGATTTGTGAGAATGGCAGGGACTTGCATCATTTTGCCAAGATGACAGGTGACTTCTGTCTCCCTGTGTCAGGGTTGACAGGTCTCTGCCTTGGTGTGTTTCAGTGTCTTTGGTGCTCAAGCATTCAGCATGTTCTATTGAAATTCACCATTCAGTGTGAAAATCTTATTTATGCTTAGGGCTACATGTCCATCTCCATAAAAAAAAAAAATCTGATCAGATTCAAGGGCAAGATACAACTTTCTAGGACAAAAGGCAGAGGTTCCTCTCATGTGCGTGTAGAAAACTCCTTCCTTGGACCACACATCTCCTGGGCCGGCATCTACCAAGTGGTACAAGGTGGTTCCTCCCATAAGGTCTGTCCTCAGCAGGTGTGAAGGTTAAGTGATCTGGACAGTGTCCCATGGGAACTGAGAGGGAGGGAAGAGGTGGGGAAGAGGAGGAAGGGGGGACAGCCTCAGGCCCACGGAAAGGCTGGGGTTTCCTCAGAAGTGGCAGTGAAGCAGTGTCCTCTAGGACATTGGGGCCTGGTGTCATCAGTCCCATTATCAGGGAGGACCAGAGGGGTAGACGGCTTACTGTGTCTGTCCTCGTGCTCTTGGTTAACTTCACTTCCCACACGTGCTGCTGACTGTGCCCAGAACATGCTAGTGACCCTGCCTGCCTGACTGGGTCGTGCCCTCTGTGCCTAGGCCCGGGCGCACCTCGGTAAGGCGTGCAGGACAAGACTGCAGTTGGGAGTCAGGCCTGGACACCCGCTGAGTGCAGACTTCTTGACCATGGACTTCCCTGCCTGTGATTTCATGTTCTCTCCCCAACTCATCTCACAGAATTGCCTCCATTTCCAGAAGGGACCCGTCCCCACAGGGTCTAGAGGGCACCACTCTGAGTGTGTCGGCGGTCCAGGGCTGGCTTGGGCCGAGTTCAGAAAGTGAAAGCAGCCTTCAGAAACATTCACAGCAACCTGGCAGTGCTGTGGCATACAAGCACCTGACTTTGTATGCTGAAAAATGATCCATCCACAGTGGAGTGGGGACAATGTGGCCATGTCCTCAGATTCAGCTTTCCACATACTGGGGTCTTGGCCACCCAGAGCAGGGCAGGGGCTGAGCGAAGGGCCGGAGGGCTGCTGACCTGGGTGCGAATGCTGGGGAGGAGTGTTTCTAGGAGCATGACTTTGAGCTCGTGAACCTGTTTCCTTCAGGAAAATGAGGATGATCCCAGTGACCTGGCTGTCAGAGCAGCAGTAGACCCAGTCCCATGGGTGGCTCTGAAGCTTCAAGTGTGCTCACATGACCAGGTGCACGGCAGCCCTCTGCAGAGCGTGTCAGGACACCACATGCATCTTACAGTTGGGGACCAGGGCACGGCGATGTCAGATGACCTGGTCTCCACTGCACAGCAGGTGAGTGGTGGGGCTGGGGTTCAAACCGGGGCCACCAACTCCAGCTCTGACCTTGACTTTCGCTCCCCGCCCGCCTCCTTGTGGAGGGATGTGGGTAGGATAAACCATGTACCGGTGTGACCCCCGTGACTTCAGCTGTGGCCTCGCTGTTATCACCTTGGCCAGTTGTTGGTGGCTGTTGTGAGGATGCCCTGCTGCCGCCTGGAGCTCATACTGCCACTGCCCCAGGATGGGACCACTATATGAGTGAGAGTCACAGGTCCTTTGCCTCAGTACCTTGGACACACAGAGCAAACTGCTGGGCCAGTCCCACCACGTTGGCTTTTCCTCCCAGCCCTCAGGCCTCCCCTTTTCCCTTCAAGGCAGCTGGGAGGTGCCCCATTCTTCAGGAATCTCCGTGCATAAAACAGAAAGCAGTTTCTCGCTGGAGGTGGGGGCGACCCTGAAACCCCTCCTCTCCTCCACCCACCCCTGCCTAGCCCTAAGCTTCCCAAGGCACCTCTGGAAGACCCCAGGCCTCTGAGGAACCAGAGTTTGAAAGGCTTAAAAAAAATATCTGGGAGGCTGAGGTGAGTGAATTGCCTGAGCCCGCGGGTTCGAGACCCGCCTGGGCAACTTGGCGAGACCTATCTCTATAACAAACCCAAAAAACTAGCTGGGCGTGGTAGAGTGCGCCTGTAGTTCCAGCCACTTGGGAGACTGAGGCGGAAGGACTGCCGGAGCCCAGCAGGTCGAGGCTGTGGTGGCCGGGAGCGGCCACTGCACTCCAGTCTGGGCGACAGAGTGAGACTCCAACTAAAAAAAAAAAAATCTTTCAGACCAGGTGCGGTGCCTCATGCCTGTAATTCCAGCATTTTGGGAGGTAGAGGTGACAGGATTGCTTGAGCTCAGGGGTTTGAGAACAGCTTGAGCAGCATGGCAAGACCACATCTCTACAATAAATAAATAAATAAAAATTAGCCAGGCATGATGGCACACTCCCGTGGTTCCAGCTATTTGGAAGGCTGAGGTGGAAGGATCACCTGAGTCCAGTAGGCTGAGGCTGTGGGCACCTTGTAGGGTTTTTTCCAAGTGAAATAACCATGTGCTCTTGTATGATTCTATGAGTTGTCTTCTCTGGACATTTCTGGGGACAGAAAAGACTCATTTACCCCAGGCAGGGGGCTGGGCCCAGGGGAACCTGTCTTTAGCAGGGAGGCGGCCTGCAGGGTGCTAAGAGGGAAGGGTCAGGCTTGTGAGTGGACGGCTGAAGCCACTGGCAGCAGCAGAGTGGCAGGATCACAGCTCATGTCTGCAGGGTCACCAGACTCCACAGAGGCTGCAGCAGTACAGTAGCTGTGCAACGGATCCCAGGGATGTCCGCACACTCGCGGGCAGCAAGCCCAAGCGACACACTCAGCAGGCCTGAGGGCGACCATGTTCTTCACGGAAATGCTCTGGTGGAAGCAAGGGAGCCTCCAAGATGGGAGTGGATGCCCAGCAAGGCAACCTTCCAAAAGCCACCACTACCACAGGGCTTTTTGCATCACTGAGTATTTTATATCTTTGTACAAGCTGAGCATCCCTCATCTGAAAATCCAAAATCCGACATGCTCCCAAGTCCGACAAGGTTTGAGTGCCAACATGACGCCCTCAAGTGGAAGATTCCACCCCTTACCTATGTGCTGGGTCACAAACGGTTTCATGCACACAACCTCTAAAAGTTTTGTATAAAATCACCCTCGGGCTATGTACATAAGGAACATATAGAACATAAATGAATCTTGTGTTCAGATGGGGTCCCATTTCAGGTACTTCATTATGCATATGCAAATATCCCCAAATCCAAAAGAAAACCCAAATCTGAAATACTCTGGTCCCAGTCCCAGGTATCTCACAACAGCCACTCACCTGCCTACATTCTTTTTAACATGGTGAAGTTTAATAGTTTTCTTTTTAAAGCATATAAGAGTGAATTAAGAAAATAATACTTTTTTTTAGTGAGAATGCAATCATGGCCACGAAGAGTACAACCAACATCCACGTTCATAAGAGTGAGGTCTGCAGAGTTCTGTGGGTGCAAGTGAGGCTTTCAGGGAAGTGACACCCAGGATGAACGAGACAGGCGGTTTCTGGGGCTCAGCATCTTGCACTTAAGATTCACAGTGCTTTCGGGTCCTCAGGAGGGCACCCACATATTCCCATGTGTGTCTGGTGCTTTGACATAAGGAATGTTCCATACCCACGGTCGATCTGGGGAGAAAGCACATCACATGTCACACAACAGTTACTTGAACAGGATCACAGAGGTTCCCTCCCCGAAAAGACAGAAGCATGTGTGTGCTCAACTCTAGCCTGTGATGAGCACTTTGGAATCAAGCCCCAGCAACACTCCCTTTGGACAACAGCTTCTAGCAAAGGCTACCATGAGGACACAAGGGGGGATGGGGGAAGAGACTGTGGGGAAGCAGCCAAGTTGGGCCCAGGGGCAAATTCTGGTGCTGCCATAAGACCCCCCACCAGCAAGACCCGTCTCCTCATCTGCAACCATGCTGGCAGGTAAATCCATGAAGTGAGTAGGACACAGTGCCTGGTGCAGGGAGCAAGCCCATGGGGGGCAGCCATTCTGCCCTCTTTCCAGGAAACGGAAGAAACCCACAGTAAGTAGTTGAGACAGGACTGGTTCTGTACTCAGCCGAGCACACAGAACCAAGACACCAGAGTCATGCCCAGGAAGTGTTTGTTCTGTTGTTAAGTGTTAATAATCGATGGGACACTCAAGTTACTGGCGAAACAATGCAGCCACTGTTGGAGAAGGCCACATGCCCAGGCCGGGTGCAGTGGAAAGAATGCTGTAGATCTGAGCTCAGATCCCACGACCATCCCTCTCTGCTCACCATGTCCTGGCCTCAATGTCCTTCTCTGTAAAATGGGAATGACATTAGCAACTGCTGGGATCGCCGTGGAGCACACATGAGAACATCTGTGAATGTTCCTGACATGGTGCAGGTGCTCAATAAATGTGAACTCTTCTTTCTTCATTCAAGGGATGTTTCAGAAATTGCAAACATTTCGGTACCTCATTTTTCCCATATGTTGCCATTGCTGGAGTCAAACCACAACATGGGTAGGCTGTGGATCCATCACAAGGATTAAAGACAAAGCCTCACAGTACAGTTCTGAGTAGTGCAGACAGAAGAACCCGGAAGGCTGGAGTGCTTGCTGCCAACTGCCCCTCAGTGGGTCCAGGATGGACGGCCAGAGCCAAGCAGGGTCTCAGAACAGCACACACCTCTGGGGCCTTCCTTCTCTGAACAGAGGCAGGTAGCAGCTCAGGGCATGCAGCACGTGCCCTTGGCTTCAGCTATACTTTGACCCTTCCCTTGGTCTCAAGACACCCGGCAGCCTGAGCCATCAATGTGTTCATAGCAGTCTCAGCTAAGTTTTTTGTATTGTCTTCTGATAAAAAAAGAACACTGAACAAGATCTTTATGTGTCACAGTGGCTTGAAAATCACTTAAAAAAATTATGGACTTTGCAGCAACCTGGATAGATTTAGAGTCTATGACATTAAGTGATTTATCTACCACAAAGAACTGAGTGTCACATGTTCTCACTCATAAGCAGACCCTAAACATTTACCATAAAATTGTGAGAAAGGGATTGGCAGTAGCCGGAAACTGCCAATGGAAGGTGGCGGGGTGGGGGTGGGTGTAGGCGGGTAGGCACATAACATTAATAAGGGTACCTGACCTCAAACCAGGAAAGTGGGGACCAAAAGGTGGGGCCCAAACTTTACCTGTACGATGACCACTTGTGTACATAATCCTGACTCGTACCCCACTTCTTTAGAGTAAAATAAATTAAAAAATAATAATAATAAATAAATAAGAAAATAACTTTTAAGATGAAGTGCTTTTGAAAGGCCCTTAGCCACTCACTTTTCTACATCTTGGTATTAATAAATGCCTTTCAACAGTCTACACAGCTCCTTGGCATGTTGGTTACATATGAAAGGAAGACATCTGAATTACTGGCATTACTCTCCATGCTACTGCAGCGGTGTGGAAGATAATATAATACCAGTATAAAATGAAATGTGCTAGTCTCTTTTGTACGAATCTTTCAAGGAAACTGCCCAAGAAACAAAAGACTCATCTGAACATTGGAAAGCATTCTGCTTGCTGTCCAAACACCAGGGCCTAGGGAAGGTGAGCAGAGGGTGAGCGAAGCAAGCTTCATCTGTATTTACAGCTGCTCCCACTGCTCGCATGATTGCCGAAGCTCTGCCTTCTGTCAGATCGGCGGTGACATTAGATTCTCATAGGAGCATGAATCCTACTGTGAACTGCGCATGGGAGGGACTGAGGTTGCATGCTCCTTATGAGAATCTGATGTCTGATGCTCTGAGGGTGAACTGAGGCGGTGAAGCCAGCACTGGAGCAGCTGCAAATACAGAGGAACACGAGCAGTGAGGTTTGACTGCACAGAGACCACAATAAGTGAGTTGCTTGCAGACTCATCTCAAAACCCTGTCAGTGAGTGGCAAGAGAGTCGATGTACTTCAACTGTACAGTTACATCTGGTGGCAGGCTTTAAGTCAGGATCCGACACTTAGTTTAGTCTATGTGTGACCCACCCATTATTTTACTTACCACTTTTGTCTGCACCTTTTTTAAATGGTGAGTTGTATAATTATTTCATTATATATTACAATTTAAAGAAATAAAGATAAATGTGATATATTTTGAATCACCCCAAAACCATGCCCCCACCCCAGTCCATGGAAAAACTGTCTTCCGTGAAACTGGTCCCAGATGCTGAAAAGGTTGGGGACTACTGGCCTCAGACCTGACTTCTCAATTCTCGAGAATGCTTTTGCTATCTTGGGACACTTTTCAAGGCTGTTCTTCCTCTTCCATTGGGCTTTCATCCTCCCCTGAAGATTAGGATTAAAGGGAGGGGCGGAATCCAGCTGGGGCTCAGGGCTGGGGTGGGAAGTCAGGGTCCGGGGCCAGACCCCAGCAGATCAAGCCCAAGGCAGTCATGGTGAGTCCCCACCTCTTGTGGGTTTAATCAGGAGAATTCAGGCTCAACAAACAAGAAAAAGAATCTGGAAAACAGAAAGGGAGAAAAGTGTAGCACGAAGCCAGAGTGGGGGAGAGGAAGTTATGGGCAGGTCCAGGTACAGACCCTGCACGAGCTTGGATGTGCAAGTCATTGGCTCACCCAGGCACCAGGAGAGTCACATGGATTCAAGGTCTGTTGTGTGCCAGGTGAACTAGATGTTTTAATAGAAAAGCAGCTCATTCTGACTGGCTGCTCACTCTGAGCTGGGCCTTTGTGGATGTCTCAGTTAACCTCAGGGGGGTATCATAGCTCCTCGATTTGCAGAGAGACACCAGGGTCTAGGGAAGGTAGTCAACCACCTAAGGATCCTGAGTAAGTTGTGGAGTCAGCACACAAACACGGCCTGGTTTTCAAGCAGGGTTCTCTTCCCCGCTTTTTGGTGGCAGATGGGACAGTGACAGATTCCTTGAGATTCAAATAAAAGCTACACAATGTTGCTAGTGAAAAAGGAATCTGCATGAATACATGACACATTTAGAGGATCCGCTAGGACACCCCTGCTTTGGAAGGAGGAAAGAAGGCCTTTGAAACTTAGTATCAACACGCCTGATTAAAGAAACATAAGGTCGCTTGCAAGGGGCTGGACGGCAGGAGACAGGACCAACTTTGTCAGATGTGTTGACACACTCTAAGAGATGGGGCAGTCCAAGGAGGAGGTGTGGCTCGCAGAGCTGAAAGGCTGAGGGCAGGTGCAAAGTTGCCAGAGCCCAACCAGCAGTGTTTGGGGAGCAGAGGGGCCCACGAAGTATTCATGGAATGACGCCACTGAAACATTCAACAAACAAACGTTCTCTGTTCAGATCTAGCACTTGCTTAGAAGCCTGCAGGTGATAATGTGGCTGCTCACACAGGACTCTCCCTTCCAGGACAGGATTTGTTGATGTGAGCATTTGCCCTTTTGAATTATGTGTGTTCTGATCTCATTCTGGGTGAGTGCTAAGTGTGGACCGACCTCTAAGACAGGCAATCTCAGGGCTGAAGGAGCAGCCTGAGAGGCCAGGTCACACCCTGGCTGGGCAAGGTGGTGCGCCTAAGTCAGCCAGTCCGCCTCGAGGGCACCAGAACCTTCTGTGGATATTCCTATTGACCTATTGTGAAAAACACTGCGTCGCCACCTATATGAAAGTCATAGTCAAGTGCAGCAGTTTTCAAAGCATGGTCTGGGAACCTCCCTTTTGGTGGGTATCTGTGAAGTCAAAATTATTTTTGCTGTAACATGAAGCTGTCATTTGCTGTATTCCTTTCACGTTCACACAGGGGTACAGAGGTGATGTGGCGTGACATCATGACAGGCTAAGCTGCGAGGCTGCAAAAACATAAAATGATACCCTTTCCTTGCTAATTCACCTTCTTTTTGAAAATAATCATAAAAGCATGTTATAATGAGCTTATTAAGTTTCTTGGTTTTAATTTCTAGTATAGACAGCCCCTGAATTACGATGATTGACAACACTTTTCTGGCTTTATGATACTGTAGCCATGGCAGGTATTTGTGAGAAACAGTCCTCCAGGATGTAGTAAATACATTTCACGGACAGTCGACACTTCACTAGGAAAGTCTTTGTGCTAGATTTTTGTCCCATGGCAGACTACTCCGAGTGTCCTGAGCAGGTGGAAGGTAGGCTTGGCTTGCTACAATGTTTGGAAGGTGAGATGCAGTAAACACATTTTCAATGTGTGATATTCTCAAACTGATGCTGGGTTTATTGGGATGTAGCCCCACTGTAAGCCGAGGAGTACCTGTATAATAGCTATAAGAGTATTAAGGGGTCCCAAGCCAAACAGTTTGAGGACTGTGGTTCCAGTGACTCCAGATAGGCTAGCAAAGGGTCCTCTACAGTCCTGAGCTTCCAAGGGTTCCCTAAGCCAGGCTCCCATGGAGACAAGCAGCTTCTCCTGGATAGTTTTTCTTTTGAGTCGGAGTCTCACTCTGTCGCCCAGGCTGGAGGGCAGTGGCATGATCACAGCTACTACAGCCTCAACCTCCTGGGCTCAGGTGATCCTTCTGCCTCAGCCTTCCAAGTAGCTGGGACTACAGGTGTACACCACCACACCTGGCTATTTTTAAAATTTTTTTGTAGAGATGAGGTCTCGCCAAGTTGTCCAGGCTGTTGTCGGCCTCCTGGGCTCAAGTAAACCTCTTGCCTTGGCCTCTTCAGTAGCTGGGACTACAGGCATGTGCCACCATGCCCTACTATTGTTTTTTATAGAGAAGGATCTTGCTATGTTGCCGAGGCCGGTCTTGAACTTCCGGACTCAACTGATCCCCCTTCCTTGGCCTCCCAAAGTGCTGAGATCATAGGCATGCACCACCAGCCCTGTCTAATTTTTTTATTTTTGTAGAGACGAGGTCTCGATTTGTTTCCCAGGCTGGTCTTGAACTCCTGGGCTCAAGCAACCCTCCTGACTCAGTCTTGTGTTGCTGGGATCCCAGGCGTGAGCCATGTGCCCAGCCTGCTTGTCTCTCCTAGGGTGCAACCCCTCATGGCTTCCCTCCACCACGTCTCACCTTTACTTCCATACAGCTCTGGAGGCAGGTCATATGGCACAGGAAAGGTGGCTGTCGGCTCCCGGCTGCCAGAGAAGAACTTCTCTTTCACTTTGAAACTGTCTAGGCCCTGTGGACACACAGAGGAAATCTGTCATGAGACTCTTTTCTAGAAAAAAACCTAGAACATCCCAAGAAGTAATCGTAACTTTATGGTACTCACAACAAAATCCAAGTTATTTCAGAGCTATTTTCAGTGTTCATTGGTAAATATATTTACAACCCACCCAAATTATTTTTCTTTCTAAAAATGTGTTTTAAATTTCAGGAATAAAATTATAACAAAGTTTGCAAAAGTTTAACAAAAGATATAAACAAACAAGAGGAACAATGTTGGATGTGACAGTTCCTTTCTTTTTTATTTTTTTGCTTTTTATTTTTTGAGTTGGAGTCTCACTCTGTCGCCTAGGCTGGAATACAATGGTACACTCATGGTCACCACTGCCTGGACCTGCTGGGCTCAGGCAATCCTTTCGCCTCAGACTTCCAAGTAGCTGGAATTACAGGTGTGCGCCACCACACCTGGCTAATTATTTTGATTTATTGTAGAGACGAGGTCTTGCCAAGTTGCCCAGGCTGGTCTCAAACCCCTGAGCTCAGGCAATCCTCTCGCCTCGGTCTCCTAAAGTGCTGGGATTACAGGCTTGAGCCACTGCACCCGGTCATGACAGTCCCTTTCAACCACATACTATCTATAGTTTGCAGGGAGCTTGTGGAACTCACTAAAAATAACTCAAAAATACTTTTAACATTGCTATAGTAACAGGCTGCCTGCTCTGGGTAAGAAGAAAAAAAAGTTGCTTTCATGTTATAATGAGAGTGCTCCAGTGTAATGTGACAGAAATATAAAAATACAAAATCTTCAAGACCTGCCAAGATGGAAAGTTTATTCCCAGAATGCCAAGATAGGGTGTTAACTTTAGACCTTCATCAGGGTGGAAGCTGAGGGTCTATTTCCAGGTTGTTGCGCACAAGCCATTTCCTTCCAACACAGAGTCAGCCTCAGCACAGGTACCCGACACATTAGTGCTATCCCCTCCTGTGTATCCACACATGCCCACTTCTGTCCCTTCCGGATCATCCTGCACACTGTTAGTCTGTCCATCTGTCTTTCATTCCTGTTTACCCATCTAAACACATCCCCACATCCCCAACAGTGCTAATGTCTTGACCCAAAGAAAGAAGACTAAGGTTCTCTGTCTTTGTGGTCACGTGTCTTAGCTAGGAAAGGCTGGCCAGGGGCACAGTGTCCGAGGACACAGTAGAGATGCATTGGCTGAGGCTTTAGACATTCTGGGTTCCAGCCTTGGCTCTGGCCTATTGAGCTGGGTGAATGGCTGGCCCACAGAGTATTCCAAGAAATAAACTAGTGCAACCATAACGTACAGGGGGACCCCTAAAAACCCAGAATCATCTTTTCGAGGGTGGGCCCTTGTAGTACAGGCTTCCCCCACTAGGTGGGTGTTCTAGGAACCCTTCAGCATCAGTGAACCAGTTTGCATTGTTGGGAGAGGCAACGTTTGGCTTTAGTGATTCTTGTGATAAACAGGTGACTGGTTCTTCCACCATGACAACGTACCTGCCTACAACATGCTGGGTATTCAGCAGTTTTTGATAAAAAGTGGCTTGACTCCCATGTGCTACCTTCCCTTTTCACTCTATCTCACCCAGATCAACATTTTCTTGTTTCCTTGACTGAAAAAAGTTCTCAAAGGGAAACATTTTGTTGATGTGGAAGAGCTGAAACACAAAATGGCAGAAGCACTAAAAAGTTTTAAAATGTATGGTTCAAAAACTGTTTTAGCAGTGAAAAAAGCATTTCAATAGGTGTATTGCATCCAACGGAGAGTACTTTGAAGGAGGCTGAAGCTTAAACATGGAAGAATAAAGATATTTTTTTATAAATAAATTCTGGGTTCTTTTGGTTTCCCCTGTATATTCAGGGTACTCTCTGTGATGTTATTACTCTTGTTTTACAGAGGAGAAAGCAGCTGCCTAAGGCCACAGAGCTGGACCACGAGCCCTGCTACACTTTGTGACATCCGACCTCAGATATAAGAAGGTTTGAGCTGTCCTTGTCTGACAGGCACCAATGTGCTTCTCCTCCCGCCAATCCAAATTCTAGAGTATGACCAAAAACAAAAACAAAAAAACACCACTTTTCCCTTCAATCTGATGTCAACTCTTGTAGGGCTGTCTTCTAATTATCATGATTTATAACTCCCAGCGCACCTGGCATTAACAAAACAGAGGAAGGCACCCCGCAGGCACGGATACTTAAGGCTCCAATCCCAGGCCTATGCAACGCTGACAGAGTACATTGCTCAGTAAACACCAAAGCAAAGGAGCTCAAGGAGGAACACTTGCACCTCACAGAACACTTGATCTTTGAAACCATCAGACCTTTCCTATACTGAGATTTTTATGAACCTTAATGAGCTAGCCTAATTTAAAAGTTAAATACACCTCAAGTAAACAGACAACCCATCAAACATTATGTAACTGACAAGTTATTACACCTCAAGAGAACAAACTCTTCAACTTAAATGAACACATTTTTATTCGGCACCTAATAGATACCAAGCATCACCAAGCGCCGGGCACGCAAAGTCAATGTGTTGACGTTCATCTCCAGAGCTCCTGAAGTGTTCTCAAAGGAACAGCCATTGATAATGTGCTCTAACTACAATTAGGTTGCTCTCAAAAGGACATGGTTCCGGATTCATTCACTTAAAAGAACCAGAAAACATGGGGACATACAGTATCAGGGACTTATGAGGCTCCTGATTGAGCCTGGAGGTCTCAAGTGGCATCTTTATGATGCTCCACCCACTGTGGTGTTTAGGCCACAGAAGTGTCATCTCATGTAGCCCCCTGGATGCTGAGTGACAGGCCCTGATTGTGGCTATGAGAACATAGGGAACTGCACAGTCCCTTCTCTGGATGGTCCCTTCTCAGGGATGGCCTCTGTGGAATGTGACACCATGCTGTTCTAGGCACTGAACCCTATGGCTTGCAGCACTGGCCACATCAGCCTTCCAGAACACTGTGCTGACTGATGAGAGACAAAAGTAACCCCTCTGGCTGCTGATAACACAGACACGTGGGTGGCACAGACATGGAGTTCTGCCCAAGGCTGGACGCAGGCTGATCCCAAGGAATTGAGTTCTGGATGCCAGTCTGAAGGGTGACCACCAAGCGGAGCAGGAAGTCAGTTTACCTGGCAAGTATGCAACTGAAAGTGCTAGAGGGTGTGTCTTGATGGGAAGGAGGAGGAAAGCTAAAAAATAAATTGACATCTGGCTTCATTTTATGGCAAATTTGGCTCCTGTCAGTAAACAGTTTAAGGTTATGATTGCCACAGAAATCTTTTAGACATTATAATGACCACATAGGAACTGGCATTTGTTAGTGCTGCAGTAGGCTCTGGAGAAAGAGAACGATAAAGAGAGAGAGAAAGAGGGAGAGGGAGAGAGGGAGGAAGAGAGGGAGGGAGAGAGGGAGGGAGAGAGGGAGGGAGAGAGGGAGGAAGAGTGTGAGTGTGAGTGTGAGTGTGTGTGTGTGTGTGTGTATGTGTGTGTGTGTATGTTAACAAGGCAGCTATGGGCAAGCTGTTATATCAAGTTGCTCCCAACATGGCTTGCGAACATATTTGGTGGCTACTGCATACAGCACTCACTGGGCCACATACACCCAGCCTCCAAGGACACTCTTCCCATTTTTCCCAAAATGTTCAGGACAGAGCAATGTGAACTCCAGGAACTTAAAGGACATATCAGCTAGAGACGTGACGAGCCTCCCACAGGACATTCGGGAAGTGGTTCCATCTGGGCAAGGAGGCACACAAGTCAACGATCATAGCACAGGACTATGTGAAGAGCCCTGAGCTCCAGAATTGTGGGAGGCGTGGGGATTTGGGGAATGCCTGGGTGGGGATGTCAGGTGCTGCTCCCAGCATAGATGAGGGTCGGCTAGAGGGTGGATCTGGCCGGTCGTGAGAGCCGGGAGTTCTCCATGGTTGGAGCAGTGTATATCAGGAGTGAGAGGCCAGGGTGAGGCCTGGATAGTCAGAAGGCAGAATGCAAAGGGCACAGGACACCATGCCAAGGGGTCTGGCATCTCCCTTCAGGGCTTGCATGGTGGGCTGGATGTACGGTCTACAAAGCCCATCCTGGCAGCAGGCTGAGGCTGACGTGGACGTGGCCCAGGTAGGTGAGGTGGTGGCCACGGAGTAACAGTTGATGTCTCAGCATGCATTGTTGTGGGGTGGCCAGAGGGAACAGAGGATCAAGCAGCCACTGGAGTTAGAAATGACGAAACTTGGCTGTTAAGCAGATATGGGGGTGAAGTTGCCAAGGGTGATCTCCATGCCTGAACCAGGACCATGGAGTGAATGGTAACAGGAGCTCAGTAGTGATCAGATTTGCAAGTGAAGCTTCATCTGTACTACAGCAGCTCCCCATCACTTGCATTACCACCTGAGCTCAACCTCCTGTCAGATCAGTGGCAGCATTAGATTATCATAGAACAGTGAACCCTATTGTGAACTGCACATGTGAGGGATATAGGTTGCATTCTTCCTATGAGAATCTAATGCCTGATGATCTGAGGTGGAGCTGAGGTGGCGATGCTAGTACTGGGAAGTGGCTGCAAATAGATTATCATGAGCAGTGAGGCTGGACTGCACATTGCCCCCTCCTGTTGGGTCTGTGGAAAAACCGTCTTCCGCAAAACCAGTCCCTGATGCCAAAAGGGTGGGAACCACAGCTCCAGAGGACCTGGAAGGGCAGTATTTTCTATTACATACACTTTCATGATCAAGGGTCAGAGAACAGCTACAAACAACTAGATTTGCAAATGCTGACCACAAAAGCCAAGCAAAAATAACACAGTTTTCCCCTTCACCTGAGTTATTACTGGGAGATAACACCAGCTTTGACTTAAAGCCATAGTTACCACAATGACACCAAACTACTGAACACTGTTATTCTGGCATTGTGACTTCACTGCTTTCTAGAAGCTGTGAAGAAGCTGAACGATCTCAGGAGGGACCTGTGAGGAGACTGAGTGCTAGGGCTGGACCCCTCTCTCTGGCTGTGGAACCTCATCTACAAAACAGGTGGCCTCTACCCCACAGGGCGGTATAGCTAGAACCATTAGCTGTAAGCAGCATGGGAGTCTGCTTTGCTTTACTCTGTAGGAGAGAAAAACTGAGCTGACATCTTAAGATACTCCTGACCAGAAGCCTGTTGCAGCTCTGTAGTAAAAGTCCGAGATGGAGAGAAGACTGGCAGGAGGAGACGGAAGGAGGGGCTCTTCACCCGAGTACAGAGGAGAAAGACACCAGCAGTAATGGGTGGGCTGGGAGGGAAGGTGCTCTTGGGAGGGCCAGCACCCACAATCATGTATCTTGCAGGTCTAGACTTAGGTCCGGGGACAGCATGCAGCATCCCCCCAGCTAGATCTTCCAGTCCAGTCGAGGGGCTCGCAATGGCACTGTCATGGTGTTTACTACAGACCCAACTCCGGCCAGTGATAAAAGGAAAAGGAAGAAAGTGAATCGCTGTCTCCTTGTGTGGACAATTGTGACTCTAGAGTCTGGGGAGGCAGATGGCTCACACAGCCCGGTCCCCACATGCAAGCCAGCTGTTGCATCTGCCATTCTGTTACAGGAACCCTGAGCTGCTCAAAAGCTATGAAGGAAGTCCCGAGACTGATTCTGTCATGGCACCTCTCCAGGGGCTTGCAGGGCCCGAAGTCATATCCTCTGGGACCTCTGAACTCCGGTTGGTGGCATGAGCCTCCTTGCCTCCCGGTGTGTGCTCCTGCCAATTTCCTTCTAGGTGTCATGGAGGCCCTACCCCATCCCAGCACCCTGAACCTCAGCATCCTTCTAACACCCACCAAGCTCTCCTGCTTCCCAAGTGCATCTCCAATCACCCCTAAACCTCTCCTGCTTGGCTGGCACTCTTCGGGTGTCCTGTCCCTTACCATCTGGTAAATATTCAGATCATGGCCCACAATACTGATGTAAATACTGTTATTAGCTCCACCTGAGGCATGTGGTCAGTTTCTAACAAGCTCACACCCTGAGAGCAGGCTCCTGCTGCACCCAGGCCAGGGAGGGTGCACTCAGTTCCTGAGCACAGACCTGTGGCTCAGAGCACAGTGAGAACCCTGACAGTTACCTGCTGGCCTTGGGCAGGGCAGTGACTAAAGGGAGAACACAGACCTGACTTGTGCCGAACATACCCACTGGGCCACTGGGCAGCTGGAGTGTGAACTTACAAATGCTGATGGCAGGAACAGGACTCCGAGCTCATAGGAGCGGATCATCAGCTGGGTGCCATTCTTCTCCAGCGCCCCCCAGGCAGCCTTGGACAGGTTTGCACTGCAGGGACAAGGACACAGAGGGGCTGACTCAGTGGGGCATCTCCATGCGGGCCAGACCATAGCCGCCAGAGCACCAGTTCAGAAATAGACAATCACAATCATGTTCCTTCAGGTTCTGGCAGAATGGTGGCACTTTTGAAAAGGGAATTTAAATCCTGCTGTTCTAGAACCCTCAAGATTTATCTAATTGTTAATCTGGGATAGCTTCACTCTCATCTACATTTTCCTAGGGCAGCATTAAAATACTTTCTCCTCAAATTTTTTTTCCTATAATTTTTTCTTTTCATGATCCTGGTGTAACCAGGATTTCTGGGTTTTGTTGTACATAAAAGCAACACTTAAGAAAAAGACTATATTAATATTATCTTATATAGTGGTATCTTAAGCTTCATATTTTTTTTTCCCTTTTCTTTTCTTTTTTTGCCAGGTAGGGCTAATTTCTACTTTTAATCTAAAGAAGATTAAGATCTAAGAGCACTAGATAGGCATTTGTATCCAGAAAGAAACTGTGAGTCTAGAATCGTGTTTTTATGTTCAAAATTTGTGGGAAAACAAACCAACCAACCACACAATGTAGTAGGAGGAAGGAGACTCGGTATTGACCACACGGGAAGCCACATGGAAGGCCCAAGAGGCAGGGTGGAACATGCAGCGTGAACATGACCAGACGTCAAGATGACGCTCCCCCTTACGGCAGACACAGCATAGAATGCCCACCTAGCGATCAACTAAACTCACCACAGACATTTCCTCAATGCAGCACACCCAAGTTCTAGTATGTTTAAAGTGTATAAACCCCAGGTACCCAGACCCGTGAAGTCTGACTTCATGGATGCTGAATGCTTCAAGGCTCACTTCCTGGTGCTCTGAGTGTTTTTCTGAGCTGTGTGCTGGAGTTTCTGTCTGCTGAATTGCAGAGTAGAACAGAACAAGCATCAAGGAAGACGAAAGCAGGATCCTGGGACAGGGAACCTCTGATGCACAAGGGTCGCAATAACAACCGCTGTTGCCCATGGCAGGTTGTAGAGATGTTAAATGCAGAGGAAGCCGGGCATTATGACACAATGGTGTTATGACTATAGGAAGAGCATTTTCATTGAAAGTCCAAGATGACAGCTTGTTTCTAGGTCTCTCACCTGTTAGTAAAGAAAGGTGCCTCTCCTCCCAGCAAAGACGATGGTCTGATCTAACAGGATAACAAGTCAGTGTGAATGGAGAGAGTCTTTTACAGAAACATCTCCCACTTTCTAGATCACCCTCTTCTGGGTAACTTCCTACTCTCAGAATCCAAACATTGCAGGCAGGGTTGCCTTCTGGAAGGCTGCCCTCACTGGTCGTGTCTTCTTGACAGTCCAGGACTCGAGGGCTTATTGTAAAGTAAAGCTCAGGAGACCAAGAGGACTCCCTTTCTTATGTTCTCCTCCCACCACTCCTCTGTGCCGGCTGCTCACCAGCTTCCAAGCACCCAGAGCTGTAAAACTGCCCTGATGCTGAGAGACTGCAGGTCACGTGCAGGATCTCCTGGTGACAGGTGGGCACTCCTGGAGACGCAACTTCAGGAATGTTGACATTCTGGCATTCTGGCTCAAGGGTGCCTGGACTTCCAGGAGGATGGGTACATGTGACTATCTCCCAACTCTTAGACCCCTGCTCCATGTATGTGGTATGTGTGTGTGTACACGTGTGGGTGTGGTGCGTGGGTGTGGCTGTGTGGTACATGTGTGTGGTGTACACAGTGTCTACAACTAAAGCCCCCGTACCTTCCTGAGGTGCAGTGACACCACACGGCACTCTGCTCCAGGCCTCAGGAGGGTACTGGCTCCTGAGCTGCTGAGTGGGGCCATGTCTGCTGCCAGTCTGGGTTGTATCACGGCTTACACCCACTGTCCAGTCCTCGTTCTTCCATATTCTTCCATCTCTGGGGCTGGGCTGGTTTAGTACTCTACACTGTGGCTTACTTTGCCATTACTGGATACCAAGTGACGCTTCATCACCATGGATGGGCATTTAACCGACCTGGACCTCAGAGTACGATTCCACAGTCCAAAAACTGCCCAAGCCACTGATGAAGGAATGACAACTCAACAGTGGCTTCTGGGGATAGAGGTATGCCGGTCAGTGTGTGGTCACAGAAACTGTGCTAGGAGATTACATACATATGTAACATGGATGCTTTACAGGAACCCAACATCATGGGATGGTGGTGTCTTCTTCACCAGACTGGCATCTCTGCCCTGATGCTAGTACTTGAAGTCCATAGGGCAGACAGCAGCAGGAGGACACATATGACATGGAGAGCAACAGCCAGAGTCACTCACACATGCCAGAGCCTGGGAGGATATGCATGAGGTGGAGAAACACAGCCACAGCCACCTGCACGTATCAGAACCTGGGAGGACAGAAACCCAAGACAGCCTCAAGCTCTGGTGTATAGGCCTTGTTCTCAGGGTAGGATAGACACACTTGGCGAGGCCTAGGAGTCAGAGGTGCTGAAGGAGGGCTGGGTAGGGCGCAAGGCCCAGCTGCTGCTCATGCCAGCACGAGGTGACCCGCATATGGGTTACCAGAATGGCGGCAACTCGATATGTGCCCCCCAGTGTCCTGTGAGCACCTCTCAGGGCCCAAACTATTCAGAAGCACACGAGAAGGGGAACCATGCGAGATGCAGCTCTGCTTCCCACTGATCCATCAGCAGTACCATGGCCTGAACTCTGTGCCTCACAACTCATGTGACATACAGGGGAGGTGACTAAGTCATGAGGATGGACAACCTCTGCCCTGGGTGGGGCTGGTGACCTCATGGAGGAGACCTCAGACTGCCTTGTCCTCTGCCTCGTGAGGCTCCACAAGAGTCAGCAGCCTGTAGCCTGCAGCCCAGACACGGCCCTCACCAGCGCCCACCACATGGCACGACTCTGAGCTATCAGCCCTGGATCTAGGAGAAGCAAGTCCCTGTTGCTGACCTGGAGCACCCGGAGACCAGCAGGCTGTCAGCACAGGGCACAGGCCATCCCAGCTAAGCTGTGACAGACAGTTGTTCAATTCAGCAGCTCCCCCCACCCCCTCCCGGTCAATGAGGGGTGCCCACTGCAGTCTGCAGGGGTGGCTGCCAACTACAGGTCTGATCTCAGGACAGATTCTGTCCTGAAGTTTAAGTCTTTGAGCATAAACTTGATAACGTACGACAAAAAGTCCAAGGGAATTCTTGAGAGAGCAAGGGACTGCACATAAATTCATAGAGAAGGCAGGCGAGTGCTTAGGAAAGAGCCCTGGTCCAGATGGAGAGAGGAGGTATCTGTCTTGGCGCCCCCTACTAACTGCAACTCCTAAAGCCATTCCCCTTCTCCCTGGGCCTTGGGGTCCTGTCTAGAATGAGGGCTGTTTGCCTATCAGACCAGCAATCCCTCTCCAGGCAAGGGTCTACAATGTCAGAAACACTGTGTTCCCACAGACTGGAGAGCAGCCCTGTGACCATAAGCTCTCATCTCAGAGACAGAAGCCTGGTCTCACTGGTGCTGAGACCATGAGCACTCGCTGGAAATCATGTAGCACCTGGGAGATGCCATGCTGGAAGGAGGCTGCGAGTCAGTTTCTGGGCCGGATCCCGTGCCAGGCACCTATCAAGGTCTAGCTCTGGTAGTCCCACAGCTACTGGAACCAGTGCCCACTGGAACACTGGGAGAGGGGCTGACCGGATTTGCTTGTAGGTTTTTGTTGGAAAACGTCTGAGTCCCTGAGGACAACGGCTGCTATGGGAACGTGTGTCCACTGACAAGGTATTTCCTTTCATCATTCATTACTGACAGTCTAGGCAGCAGCTGCACCAAGAAGACAGATATGACTCGCAGAATGAAGCTTTGGTCCCACACTCTTAGAGGACTGGGGGTGGGGACAGACATGTTCACAGACAGATGTGATAACACAGAATGTTAACAGAGAATGTGGGTGAGGTGTAGGCCTGGCAGCCATGGACAAGGGAAAACGATGACTCCTGCCATTACCCCTTGCCCCAAACTGCATAAGAGTGTACCTGACACACACACATGCACCATGCCACATGCATGCACACCTGCCACATGCACATGGGCTATGATACATACATGTGCACGGTACTATACACACACACACCTATCACACATGTGCACCGTGCCACATGCACGCACACCTGCCACATGCACATGGGCTGTGCTACAAGCACACAGGCCATGCCACATACGCACATTGCAAGTTCATGTCCATGGTGCATTCACTGCAGGTGTTCTTGTATCGCCCCAGGCTCTGTTGTGTGGACTGAAAAAGTTTCATGAGTTATATGGAAAGATTCTCTCACAGTAGACGAGTCAAGTTGTACACAGGTGCTCACAAGGACAGCATCTTTAATTCTGAAAGATCTGATCAGGTTTTCCTATAACCCACCTTCCCTATGTAGATGACCAGACACAGCACATAAAGGTGCTCTGTTCTTGGACCCTTGATAACACAGCATGGACAGTATCAATGAACATTTTTGCAAATCTAATAGGCTCTATCGCTCTTAAATTTGATTTCTCAGGCTGGGCATGGAGGCTCATGCCTGTAATCCCAGCATTTGATGGCGGAGGTGAGAGGATTGTCTGACCCCAGGGGTTCGAGACCAGCCTGGGTAACCTGGCGAGACCTTGTCTCTAGAATAAATTTTAAAAAATAGCCAGGTGTGGTAGTGTGCGCCTGTAGTTCCAGCTACTTGGAAGGTTGAGGCGGAAGGATCACCTGAGCACAGTGGGCTGAGGCTGTGGTGGCCGTGAATGTGCCACTGCACACCAGCCTAGGACAGAGTGAGATTCTGACTCAAAAAAAAAGTTAATTTCTCTGATTACTAGTGGTGTTCAGTATTTTTAACAATATACACCAGACATTTATGCTTAATTCTGTGTGTTATCCATTTTTAAAATGTTATCTGTCAGTCAAGTGCAGTGGCTCATGCCTGTATTCACAGCACTTTGGGAGGTAGAGGTGAGAGAACTGGGATGGTGGAGGTGAGAGGACAGCCCTAGCCCACGGGTTCAAGGTCAGCCTGAGCATTTTGGCAAGACCTTGTCTCTTCAATAAAAAAAATTAGCACAAAAATCAAAAAAGAAAAAAAAAATTAGCCGGCTGTAGTGGTATGCCCCTGTAGTCTCAGCTACTTGAAAGGCTGAGGCGGGAGAATCACCTGAACCCAGCAGGTAAAGGCTGCGGTAGCTGGGTAACAGAATTAGACTCCAACTCAAAAAAAAAAAAAGTTGTCTTTCTTCTTGATACGCACTGAGGATTAGTTTCCTGTTGCTGCTCTAACAAAGTGCCGCACATTTCGTGGCTTAAAACAACAGGATTTATCACCTTACACCTCTGCAGATCCTAAGTCTGAAGCAAAATAAAGGTGCTGGCAGGGCTGAAGTCCTAGTTTCTAGAGGCTGTCTGCATCCCCTGGGCTTGTTTCCCTTTCTCCCAAGGGGACTTTTCCAGCCAATGGAAAACGTCCTTTAAAGAGAAAATAACTGCCAACTCAGAATTTCTTTTTTTTTTTTTGAGTTGGAGTTTCACTCTGTTGCCCAGACTGGAGTGCAGTAGCCGCTCCTGGCCACCGCAGCCTCGACCTGCTGGGCTCCGGTGATCCTTCCGCCTCAGCCTTCCAAGTAGCCGGAATTACAGGCATGTGCTACCACGCCCAGCTAATTTTTTGATTTACTGTGGAGATGAGGTCTCGCTGCCCAGGTGGGTCCAGAATTTCAAATCCAGTTAACTTATCACTCAAAAATGTGGCAAAAACAAAGGCAGTTTTAGAAAAAAGCACACCAGAGAGCTTATTGCCAGAGAGAGAGGACTTCAATGATATAACCAGAAAGGAAATAATTCAGAAGATGAAATGGAGTTTGCTACCAGGAAGAAAAAGCAGAGAAATGAGTTAACTTGAGGTTACTGGAAACAAGCGCTGACTGTGAAATAATAAGGACAACGAAGAATTCAGAAAGGCTAAGGACAAGATGGAAACGCTGGAGAAAGACAGCACTGGGGAGAAAGCGCAACTGGAATTGGGGTTTTACCTTTCTTGGCTGTTTGGAAGGAGAAAAAATACTTTAGATTCTTAAATTAGACAAAGAATAGAATTTTCTTTTAAGATGAGAAATTGACTATACTTTTCAAGTTAGTAGAAGACAAAGGAGTAAAGAAAAATTGGTGAATTAACAGAAGGGACAGAGGAGCAACAGAGAAAAACATGGAAAATTAGAAATACAACAGCATCGATACTGAATACAAATGCATTAAAGTCACCAGGAAAATACCAATTATCAGATTGGATTTACAAGGCATGCCTACAAATAAGGATACAGCAACATTAAAAGACACGGACTTTTAAGACACAACGCCAAAAACAGTCCATGAAAGAGAAAACTGATAAACTGGACTTCATTTAAGATTTATACTCAGTGAATAACACTGTTTTGTTTGCTTTTTGTTTTGGAGTCTCACTCTGTCACCCAGGCTGCAGTGCTATACTCATGGCCATCCCAGCATCAATCTGCTGGGCTCCAGAGATCCTTCTGCCTCAGTCTTCCAAGTGGCCGGAACTACAGGCATGAGCTACCATGCTCAGCTAATTTTTGATTCATTATAGAGATGAAGTCTCGTCAAGTTGCCCAGGCTGGTCTTGAACCCATGGGCTCAGGCAATCCACTTGCCTTAGCATCCCAAAGTGCTGGGATTACAGGCTGAGTAACCAAGCCTGACCAGAATAACACTGTTAAGAGAATAAAAAGGTATGCCTCAGACCAGCAGAAAATCTTTGCAAATAAAATATCTGGTAAAAGACTGGTATCCAAAATAGAAGAAGAACTCTTAAAACTCAAGAAGAGGGCCGGGTTCGGTGGCTCAGCCTATGATCCTAGCACTTTAGGATGCCAAGGTGAGTGGATTGCTTGAGCCCGCGGGTTCAAGACCAGCCTGGGTAACTTGGCGAGACCTCATCTCTACAATAAATCAAAAATTAGCCAGGCGTGGTAGGTGGTAGTGCACGCCTGTAATTCTGGCTACTTGGAAGGCTGAGATAGAAAGATTGCCAGAGTCCAGCAGGTCGATGCTAGGGTGGCTGTGAGTGTGCCTCTGCACTCCAGCCTGGGCGACAGAGTGAGACAACTTAAAAAAACAAAACAAAACAAAACAAACTCAAGAAGAATATAACCTAATTAAAATGTGGCAGAGGATCCAAACAGATACCTTGCCAAGGAAAATATACAGATGGTAAATAAACATAGAAAACATGTTCAACATCACAGTGCGTCATTAGGGAACTGCAAACTCAAACAATAATGAGATTAAAGTAGCCAAAATCCAGAGCACTGACAGCACCAGATGCTGGTGAGACTGGAGGAACAGAAGCTTGTTCACTGCTGGGTGTACAGCGGGCACCCTGGAAGATAGTCGGCCATTTTTCACAGGTGAACACATACATCCCACACCAGCCAGCAACTGTGCTCCTTGGATCTGCCCAAAAGAGCTGAACACTGATGACCACACAAAAACCTGCACACAAATGTTTCTAGCACTTTTATTCATAATCATCCAAATGAGGACACAACCAAGATGCCCTTCAGGAGGTCCACTCAGGCCTCCTAATCCAACAAATGTTGGTGGTAGATGGGTCTAAAAGATTACTCACCAGATTGCTTTACCGATTTCATAATCCTAGCACAAGTCCCCAGGCAGAAATGTAGTGAGCCTTTATTTTGTAAAGATAATTTCCTTTATAAAATATAGATATATGTCTCCCAATTTAATAAAGATGAGAAATTGATACAGAAGTATGTCCCTCAGTTTAACACAGAAAAGATACTGATACAGATGGATGTCCCCCAGTTTTTAATATGGATGAGTGATACAGTGCCGGGAATGTAATAGCATGATTAAAATTAAACCAGTTCTGCAGATGTTGAACAATCTCGTGAGATTAACTGCTGAAGAGGAGGCATCCTGTCCACTGTGTTTCATGGGTAGGTTTCATCTTGGGTAGATACAGAGTATTAGGCAAAGAAATGCCAGCAGAAGAAGAAAATGAAAACGATGCATATTTTCAAACAGGCACAAGCAGAGCAGGACAGGAGATGAGAAGCGTGGGTAAGAGCGCCTGTGTCACCTCTGACAAATCACCAATAGGTCTGGACAGATCTATCTGCAGCCTCATTTGGTCCTCAGCCCAAGGTGTCTTGTGACCCCCAAATCTTTTATCTCCACACTGAACCCTGAATAGAAGCTTCAGTGTCCATGCATAGTACAGCCTCACTGCTGATCTAGTCTTTAAAAGGCTCCATCTATCTGCGATCCCACAAATGGAATGAAAGGACTTTAGAAACCATCATATCTATGCCAAGGAACCAAAATGACAAAAGTTATTGTCAAGTAGGGTAAAAATCGGCTTCCAAAATTTCAGGTTAAAACTGGTGTTGAGAACACCGGGTCAGGGAATCTGAGCCTGTATTTAACAGGAACCAGTGTGATAGCCAGAAGCTGCTCACTGTTCACCTTTACCAGAAATGGTCCCATGCTGTGACTCACTTCTTGTGGTGGAAAGGCAGGAGGTACAAGGACCTGGAGACAGCAGCAGACTGTAAAAGCTGGAGTTTCGGTCATGGCTGGCTCTGTACATGGTTGTGTACAGTGGTCACTGATGTCTTTACCTGACATCACCCCATCTCTTTACTGTGCAGGGTTGTGAACTGTAATGCACAACATGGGGGTGAGGTTTGGAATGTACGAATACTTTCAGAGCTATGAAATGTTTGTCAGAATGGGCACTGGGAGGTGATCTACTATCATAATCTCTTAATTTTTTTTTAAACCTGGAGAACACTTTGTTTAAAGAAAACATTAAAAGCAAGCAGAAGGCAAGTGTGGACTAGGAGCCACCTGCACACCTCCGCCCAGGCCCACTGCTGCAGTGGCCTCAGTGGGGTTTCTGGAAATCAAAGGGTTCCATGGGACAGCGTGAAAACCACAGATTCAGTCCAAGCCCTGGTGTTAAAGATGGGAAGGGGCCGAGAGAGTTGAAGCAGGTGTCTGTGAGCAAGGGTGTGGCTGCAGACGCTGGCTGTCCACGCGGTCGGGTAAGAATAGATGGGCCAGCCGGGCTCGGTGGCTCAGCCTGTAATCCCGCGCCTTGGGAGGCTGAGGTGAGTGGATTGCCTGAGCCCGCAGGTTCGAGACCCGCCTGGGCAACTTGGTGAGACCTCATCTCTACAATAAATCAAAAAATTAGCTAGGCGTTGTAGTGCGTGCCTGTAGTTCCAGTTACTTGGAAGGCTGAAGCAGAAGGATCGCCGGAGCCCAGCAGGTTGAGGCTGCGGTGGCTGGGAGCGGCCACTGCACTCCAGTCTGGGCGACAGAGTGAGACTCCAACTCAAAAAAAAAGAATGGACAGGCCAACATGTGGCTAGCATCTGGTCAGGATCCTAGAAAATGTGCAGAGCCTCCTGAAGACTTCTCCAACCCCTCCACGGTCTGTGAAGGCTGGTGCTTATCTTCCTGGGCTGCCTGGGGCACATAGCCTGCTGGGAGTCATTCCTGTCCTGTGGAGTTCATGGTGAAGAGCCCTAAGCCCTCAGCTCCGCCACGCCTGGTGTGTCTGCGTCTCTTGACAGGCCATCCGGCTCTCCCCTCCCACTCTCAGCCATCACCCAGTTCTGCTGTCTCTCCTGCAATAACATCTCAGTATCAACCCTAAAACAGAGGGCAACACTAATTAGAATGCAGGATCCCTGAGGGCAGGGACCACAACCAGTTCATTCCTTGTCTATAACTAAAGCCTAGAGCAGCGCCAAGGAACACAGCAGGGAAAAAAAATCTCTCTGGGCTAAATCCCAGCTCTCCTGCCTGCCAGCTGGGTCACTCCGGGTACATTATTTATGTTCTTGATTCTTTGGATTTCACACTTCTGAAATGTGAGTGGTAATAGTACCTAGCTCTTAGTGGGGAGGATTAAGTGAATTAATATAAGAAAGTACTTAGTCAGCATATAGCAAGCACCATGCAAGGACGTGCTATCATTTATGATAGGTTCTACTCTGGAAGCCAGTCCCTGGCAGCGGCCTCCAGGTTTGGCACCTCCTCATCTCAAGCCAGAGGTACATGTATGACTAGCCATGCCAGTACACACAGGTCTAGCAGCCCTGGTTGGGTCTCAAGCTTTCCATCAGAGACCCTGCATGAGACTGGCCCAAGTGAGCTTGGAATGGGGCATGTTCTACCTTTGGCCTGGTTGCCCCAGGATGCAAGAGAGCCAGGATGGTGACGTGACCTTGAATCATCTCTAACCTGCAGACCTGAGTGTTGATAATCGTCATTTGCAACCAAATCCCTGAGGCATAGTCACTAATCCCAGTATCTCAGGGCTGCAGTGCCAGGAAGCCAAGGCTGCCCAAAGACATCAACAGGTAGCTTTTGTGTGATCCAATTTGATGTTCACCAAAAAACTCAGACAGGGGGGAAAGAAAAGATCATTGTTTCAGAATTAGAGGAACAGACATTAGAGGAGCAGTGCTACACACGGTGATACTGAAAGGTGAGGGGATGGCGGGGTGGGATGTCTTTGATATTTCCTCAAAAAGCCATAGCCAGACTGTAGTCAAGTACTTGTCTGTTTCTCCCAGAGTGGCTGCACCAGCATCTCTGCTCATCCCTGACTTTCTCCCATTGCTTGCCAGTTGCTAGGCAACCCTAACAACACTCCTACAAGGGTCAGGTATCCACCCTGCTTTCTGACCACCCACAGTGCAAAACTTCCCCAACTGTTCTCACTGGGTTTGCCAATTACACCTAGGCACTGTCCTCTACGCCAAGGCTTCTCTTAAAGCTCATCTTCTTGCCTGCTTGATCCTGTGGTAAAATTTAAACACTACATTAGTCATCAACAATTTCCCTCACAACAGACTGCTCATCGAACATGGGACGATTTCATGATTGGATCTACAGAGATGGAAAGAAAATCTTATAAAAAATACAAAAGTAAGCAACTATATAAAAGAGGAAATAGCCAGTCAACAGAGCATTTTAGTAAGTTCAAGCTAAGCTGTGAGTTAAGTGTCTTTGAATATATACATCTGGCTGAACATACTTGTCTTAATTCAATAGAATTAAATATGACCAATTTTCAAATTAGCCATGTATTGAGTTAAGAAAAGGCTACATATCTGTGAACAAGTCTTTGGGTCACATATTTTTTTTATGTCACCGTGTCATCCATGCAAAACTGAGAAAGACTTTCTAGAGTGCCTTTTAAAATTCCAAGAGGCCCAATGACTAGAAGCCCTAAAACCCAAGCAGTTACCTCATGGTGAATGCACACAAATTACTAGGAAGCGTTCACATATTTTCTCTGCCGTTCTTAAAGCATCCTCAAACGGCAATAAAAGCCAGGATTATAAATGAACTTCCTACAATTTAAGAGGCAAGACTGGGAAATAGCCATCTCAAGTGAGCGCTGGATCTCTAGACCCACCTTGGGTCATCCCCTCCATGAGCCATTGGCCAGTGGGTGACATCACATCTCATGACCCTCAGCTTGAAAATGCAACAAAGCATCAAAGCTGTCATCCAAGCCACAGGCAGCAGGGTTTCCAAGGCTGAGGGGCAGGTGGCTAGGGAGTAGGACAGAAAGACAGGTCTCTTCCTTCTGCTGTGAGCCTACTATCTACTGGAAAAAAGCTTTCTAAGTCATCCAACTCAAGCATTTGTTGGCTGTTGGCCACATGCCATGAAGTGTCAGATGTGAAGGACATGAAGATGATAAGACCTGGCACCTGCTTACAAGCAGCTTGAGACATACAGAAGCAAAAGGGATCCATGAAGAAGCAATGGGAAGATGTAGAAAGGACCGAGCGAAAGTGCTATGAAGACACCACTGGGTCGGTCGGGCTACAGAGAGTTTCCCATGAAGGGGATCATTTGAGAGCAAATTTGAGGAGGTATACTTATCCTGGAATGTACAGGGAAAAAAAAACAAACTAAAAATCTCAAAAGCAATCTGAAAACAAACTGTAGTTAGGTTAAGGGGGATACCATTCATTTATTCATTCAGTTTTCTGAGCCACTACAGGTCAGGCACTGCATTGGCCAGTCTGGCAGAAAACAAAGCATTAAACGAATAATTACCAAAAGTCACGATGGGTATTTTGATAGGAAAAGAAGTCTGGTAATTATAAACTCATTTTCTCTTAGAATAGAACAAAAACTTCTAATGCAGACAGTAATAAAACAGAAACATCATTAAAAATGGCTTTAGCAGCCGGGTACAGTGGCTCATGTTTGTAATCCCAGCACTTTGGGAGGCGGAGACAAGAGGATTGCTTGAGTCCAGGAGTTTGAGACTAGTCTGGGCAACTTGGCGAGACCTAGTCTCTAAAAAAAAATAAAAAAAAATTAGCTGAGTGTGGTAGTGTACACCTGTAGTCCCAGCTACTTGCATGGCTGAGGCAGAAGGATCACCTGAGCCCAGCAGGTCAAGGCTGCGGTGGCCATTAGCATGCCACTGCACTTCAGCCTGGGTGACAGAGTAAGACTCCTACTAAAAAAAAAACAAAAAACAGGCTTTAGTGCAGATTTTACAATTCTCAGTGATATGGTAACTATGGCAACTATGTATTAAAACATGACCCAGGAGAGCCATGAAAATCGTCTTCAGTCAGAACCTCAATCACAACACACGAGAGTGGGAAGCAGAGATTATCATGGCTTGTTTGCGAGAATAAAACAGAAGATGAACCCAGCGTTGGGCGGCGCTTTTATAAGAGCCCAATGCTGTCCTTCTGCTGCCAGTTTTCACAACCATGAAACGTCAGTAGGATGAGCCACCTCCCATGCCCAGGACGCAACTGTCCCCTATTTACCATGGGTAGAGAAACCACAGGACCAAGATGTTATGGACATAAGACAGGGGCCACGTGGGGTGTGCTTCAAGGGGTGAGGTTTTTGGTTTTTTTCTTTTGAGTTGGAGTCTCAGTTTGTCGCCCAGGCTGGAGTGCAGTGGCACACTCACAGTCACTGCAGCCTCGACCTCGACCTGCTGCGCTTTGGTGATCCTTCTGCCTCAGCCTTCCAAGTAGCTGGAACTACTGATGAGCACCACCACATACGGCTAATTTTTGTGACTTATTGTAGAGATAAGGTTTCACCAAGTTGCCCAGGCTGGTCTCGAACCTCCGGGCTCAGGCCAGGCTGGTCTCAAACCCACGGGCTCAGGCAATCCTCTTGCCTAGGCCTCGCAAAGTACTGAGATCACAGGCTGAGCCACTACGCCTGGCCAAGGGATGAGTTTTTAAAGATCTTTTGGATTCTGCCACTCTTCTTTTTGCAAGTCAGGGTCTCACTGTCGCCCAGGCTGGAGGGCAGCCGTGCATCAAGTCATCATGCCTGGCACCTACCACCCTCACAGGTACTGTACAGATGAGGAGACTGTGCCCGTCGGAACTGACCATCCTGTCTGGTACTGTGTGAAACATTAAAGCTCATGCTCCATCTCCTCTCCAAGATCAGACATAACGGTGAGGCAGGAGCTCCCTGGTGACATGTGGACAAGCCCCTAAAGATAGGGGGCAGGAGAGGCCAGCAGAGACCGGAAGAGCCTTTAGGGAGAGTCTGCAGACTGCTCAGAGGGGGCAAGAGTGAAAGTGCTTTCAGGCTGGTGACGAGAGGCCAGGCAGGTACCATGGGGCTGAGGAGGGGACTGGGAAAGAGACCTTGGTCTTGATAAGATGAACTCGGGCTGGGAGTGCTCCAACTTTGAGATAAGATAATAACAGACAAACAAACCCCCAAACTGAGAAAGATCCAAAAACCAAACAACAAAATCAAACACACACCAGGGAGCTGCTTCCTGGTGGACATCACTTATGCTTAAAATCTCCACTGTCTCCTGCTATGGATGGGCTAGGTGAGCAGCTCTCAGTACTTTCTAAGCTGTCATTTAAGTTGTCTCTCAGAAAGCCTTGTGAGGCCATTGCCTTACTAAGCTATAGTGTGGCCATGTGCACTTTGAGCTATAGCCAGGCCATGTCTTCTTAAGCTTTAGTCCCCTCCCCTACCTTTGGGAGGTGAATCTCCTCTTTTTTCTCTAATTTATTTTCTAAATAAACAATATTTTCTCATCTAAAAAAAAGAAACTCTTGTAATAGGGGGATGCTCTGTGGGCCTTTTCCTTCTCCTTTTATACAACAAAGTCAAGTGTGCTGCTGTTTCTTCTGATTCAGTCAGGTTCTGCAGGAAACAGGCACACGACAGCTATCTCGACTAAGGGGGCATGAGACCGGAGGCCAGTGCCTTGCTCCTGCCTGGGTCCCCTCACTGTGTGTGATCGCAGTACCCGGTCAAATCGCTCTGCACTGAGTTCTCCGGAGACGCTGTGAAACGAGTCAGTATGCACGAAGCCACAGACACACCCGGCATGTTGAAGTCACTGAGGGATGTTGTTGTTAATCCTTAAGCATGTGTCAAGTAGTTGCAGTGCCGTCTAGCTATTCCAGAATAAAGTTAAAAGCTACAGCTCCATAATGGCAAATTTAAAGTTCTTAAAATAGACTTCAAATGGTTGTAATTGACTTAGTTTGGTGACAGTCAATCATTATTACAGCAGAGGTTCACACAGGACAGAACAATCCCAGACACTAAATGCCTAACTGACAGTGGCGTTTTTTGAATTGACCATAATTCCTGCATAGTGTCCTAGTTTTACAAAACCCACTCTAAAGTCTAATGGCACCTGAACCTGTCCACCTTTCTCTAGCCTCAGGGAATCATTCACTTCTTCCCCAGGAACTCCAGTACATCCCCCCCCAGCCTTGTCCTTAAGTGCTCTGCTCCACCTGGCTGACCCTCAGGACTCCTCCCAGGCTGACTTGAAACCCACTTTCTTCTCAGCTTCACCTCATTTTCCCCGACCCCACTCAGCCCCAGCTAGGCCACACACATCTAATAGTACTTCCACAGCGTCCCTCACACGGGCTGGTGACGAGCAGTGTCCCATGCACAGCAGGGCTCCCGCCTCCTGTTCCCAGAGCCAAGCACACGCCATCACTGAACTCAAATGACAGAAACTCTGCCTTTAGAAAAGGATGACTCGGGGGTTACTTTAATCTCAACCTTCCTTAATGCCCTGGAAACACAATCAATAACACTCATGCAATTGCTGTGAAAGATGTCCACCTTTTTACTCCACTTTAAGAGTAGATATTAAATCCAATTTTTCCAGTAAAGCTGAAACAGACTCAACATTGCCACATCACATCCCACCAAGTCTCCTAGCTGCCAGCTTGCTCCGAGGACTAGGGACTTGCCAGGCCCAACAATTGAACAAGCCAACTACTTAAAACAAACCTCTCTTTCTCCAAAAGGAGATAAGTGGTTCTTTTGTTTAAAAGTTTGTTCGTAAGTGCTATTCCTTTCTTAAAGAAATAATTCACTTGGCAATACTTTAATTAGTTGCCACTGACATTGATTATGTTACGGAGTTATGAAGAGGTACTCAATGGTGGGTCAGACTAGGGATTAGAATCTGAAGTTTTAGTTACAGCTCCTGTCTGGACAGGGAACAGCATTTTATTTTCCTATAGTAAATCATCAAAAACATGCTGACAGGTAGGAGGTTTCTTATGGGGTGACAAAAAATTTCTTAATTTAGATTATGACAAAAATATTATTAATTTTGCAATGGTTGCAAAATTCTCTGAATACCTACCCATTAAATTTTAGACTTTAGATTTTATGGTATGCAAATTATAACTTAAAGATGTTTAAAAAAAGGTACACGAGAGACTCGAATGCTCATATTTCTTTCTTCTTTTTTTAAATTTGGAATCTCAACTCTGTCACACAGGCTGGAGTGCAGTGGTAAAATCATGGCTCACCGTATTGCAGCCCCGACCTGCTGGGTTCAGGTGATCCTTCCACTTCACAAGTGTGCCACCATGTCCAGCTGATTTTTAAAAAATTTTTTGGAGTGACAAGGTTTTGCTATGTTCCTAGTCTGGTCTCAAACTCCTGGGTTCCAGTGATCCTCCTGTCTCAGCCTCCCAAAGTGCTGAGATGACAGGCATGAGCCATCATACCAGAGACTGCTCAAGTTTCAATCACTTAAGGTGAAACTAGTTAAGAAAAAAAGCATTAATTTTAATATTTCATTTTTCTTCCGTATTTGAACCAATGTCAATTTGCTTAATCCCTAATTATTGAGGTATTAAATAAGGGAAGTAAATGCAAACTTGATGCAAACCTTATAAATATCTAGAATTACAAGTAAAATTAGGCGATCATCACACACTCTCCAAGGGGATTACTCTTGGGACTTCCTTAAATAAGGGTCATCTGACACAAACACACTGCAAGATAATGGTGATCAATTCACAAGTGACTCTTAGAAAGTCATTTGACATTCAGAGCAAGAGTCACAAACACATTTTCAAAATTCCTCCCACTGGAAGGTAAGGAAGATTTACCTTGTGACAAGGAACCATGCGATTCTGCTGAAATCTGGAGAAGGCCTCAAGTATGTCTTAATGTGTGGCATGGCACTGCTGCGGCCGGAAGTCTCGGCTGACCACTTGCTAGTAACAGGAAAGATATAATTCACACATCACAAAATAAGGCAAATGGGTCATCATCCTAACATTAGGAAACTGCATGGAAAGCAAAATCTTGTAATGTAAAAAACAGCAGGGGTACACAGTGCTGCAACCTGTGATATTTTGTTAAAGTCTGCTCAGGTAACAGAATAACACATACTCACTTTAGAAGGGAAGTATGTAGAGAAAGAACATTTCCCATTACCTGCACAAAGCACTATCATTTTAGCATATAGCCTTCCTGCCCTTTCTGCCACAAATACACACATGTGTATATGTGTGATTTCTATGCTTTTAACACAGGTGCATGTGTCTCCCAGGTGAACAATGTGCTCCTTAAAAGTAGGAATTGTGCTTCCATGATGAATAATGAGAAGAAGCCTGATAAGTCTGTTAAATGAAACAAAATACAAAATGGGCAAAATACAAACAGTACGTGAAAAAATGAATGACAAGAAGCAGGGGTATAAACTGGAAATACTTTAGGCAGATGCTGGCATCATGTATCTAAGTTTCTAATACTAAGATTGAGAGGACAATAATAAAGTATACCATAGACTTAGGTTAAGAGCATGCTATAACCCAATAAATATGTAATCGGCTTGTGGACAATAGCACAGCCATTTTTAGTTTTTAGTTTTCTGTCATAAAACATAACCTGTAATTGTTTAAAGTTCCAGTTAAGGGAAAAACTGCAAAGCTCCAGTTATTCTTCCCTTATCTCACTTTCCCTTTAGCAACAACCAATCAGGTGCCAGGAAGTAATCACCTAAGTTTCCAGATGTCTCTGCAACTTCCCTAGCTAGTGGACCAAGGTCAGCCCGAGTCAGGCTAGCCAATCCTCCACGATTAAGCTGACCACCAGAAGAACTACCCAATTAAATGGTAACAGAACTGGAAAGCCCCCTAAACTCCTTCTCTTTGTGTAAAAGCATAAAAGGCATCTGCTTAAGGAAATCAGAGCCTCTGAATGTACTCCGCTGTATCGGTTGTCGACAGAGGTCCAGGCTCAAGCTTGTAAATAAAGACCCTCTTGAACTTTCATCGGAATTGGCTCTTGGTGGTCCCTCGGATTGAACATTCGGCCACTACATTTGGGGGCTCTCCCGGGATCCCAGAGACCCCAAGACCCCAGTCCGGAGGGTTTTCAGGCCGGCATTCAGTAAGTTGCTCCCTGGTTAGCGCATCTGTGTTCTGTGTCTCAGGTGGAGCTCCACACTTTGTTCTGAGGTCGGCATCAGGCTAGGCGGATGCACTGGAAAGCCGCCGGCCGGGGCTTATGGGAGACGTCTCACGTCCCTATCTGGAAGACGAAGTCTTCATCTGTGGGGAAGGTCAGACTCATAGACGGTCTGTCTCTCCCCTATCGTACTTTCAGATTTGTTTTTGCGGCCGCTACTGTCTGTCTCTTGTCGTGTCTCTTGCCGTTTTCCCTTTTGTCTCGTCGGTTGTGTTTGTTGGGGCGACAGTACTGACAAGTGAGATGGGACAGACACAAATAACGCCATTAAGTCTCATGACTGAAAACTTTTCAGAACTAAAGGAAAGGGCTCACAGTTTGAGTGACGAAATTCACAAGAAGTTCCGGGATTTGTGTGCCACTGAGTGGCCCGGCTTTAATGTAGGCTGGCCACGAGAAGGAACTTTTCTAACAAGTGTTCTTTTGTAGGTCAAGAATGTCATCCTCCAAAGAGGCTCCCAGGGTCACCCAGACCAACTACCTTATATACTGGTCTGGCAAGATATAGTGGAATCCCCTCCCCCTTGGGTGAAACCCTATCTTCCTACCCCGTTAAAGGCATTGAGAATGCTCACGATGCAGGAAAAGGGGGCGGGACCTTTGGAGCCACCGGAGAGTGTGTCATCACAGCCTTGTGAGAAGCAGAATCCCTTCCATAAGCAGGAGAAGAGGGTGGAACCTTTGGAGCCGCCGGAGAGTGTGTCGTCACAGCCTTGAGAGAAGCAGAATCCCTTCCATAAGCAGAAGGGGGCGGAAGCTTTGGAGCCGCGGAGAGTGTGTCGTCACACCCTTGCGAGAAGCAGAATTCCTTCCATAAGCCCCCAAAGAACCCCTTTTACCCCGTTCTCCCTGATTCTAACTTGGAAGAGATGATTTCTCCCCCCCATACCAGTCAGCTCCCCCTAGGCCTTCAGCCCCGCCTGTGCTCCAAGCCGCTGTCGCCGCCGCTGCAGAGGCGGAACCAGGAGTGGCCAGGGAGGGGAGGCAAGGAGGAGAAATGGATGGACCAGCCGCAGCGACTCGAGGGAGAGTCGCCAGGGTGGGTGGTCCTGGAATGGGCCCAGCTGACTCCACGGTAATTTTGCCACTGAGAGTGGCTGGGCCCCCAGATGAGGCCGGGAACCAACCTATGCATTATTGGCCGTTTTCCACTAGCGATTTATACAACTGGAAAACACAAACTGCTACTTTCTCTGAGAATCCTAGAGGGCTGATTAACTTGCTGGAAAGCATTCTCTTTACCCACCAGCCTACCTGGGATGATTGCCAGATGCTTCTATAGGTATTATTCACCACTGAAGAAAAAGAAAGAATCCAGACGGAGGCCCGGAAGCTGGTTCCGGGAGTTGATAGACAGCCCACTACCAATCCTGATATTATCAATGAGACTTTTCCCCTTTCCCGACCTGAATGGGATTTTAACACGGCAGAAGGTAAGGAGAAACTTCAGGTCTACCGCCAGGCTCTGATGGCAGGTCTCTGGGCAGCTGCTCGTAAGCCCACTAATTTGGCTAAGGTATATAACATAAGACAGGACAGGAATGAGAGCCCAGCCGCGTTTTTAGAGCGTATTATGGAAGCCTTCCGTCAATACACCCCAATGAATCCAGAGGCACCAGAAACCAAAGCGGCTGTGATCATGGCGTTCGTTAATCAGGCAGCACCAGATATCAAAAGAAAGCTGCAGAAAGTAGAAAGATTAGGAGAGAAAAGTTTATAGGATCTGCTGGAGGTGGCTGAGAAAGCCTATAACAATAGGGAGAGTCCGGAAGAATGCCAGGATAAACGTAGTGAACGGCAGACCAGGGAATTAGCCAGAATTCTCCTAGCTGCCACCACCCACGACCCCAAGGAAAAACAGAAGCGGCTAAAAAAATTGGCTTCTGAGTCAGACAACAAACCGGGTGACCCCCAGCCGGATCGCCCCAAGATAGTTCGGAGAAATCAGTGCTTCTACTGTAAGGAGGAAGGGCACTACATAAAGAACTGCTCTAAGCACCCTCCCTGACCTGAGGACAAAGTAACTGTACTTGTAACTGAATAGGGGGGAAACCTGTAACTTTTCATGTGGATTCAGGAGCGGAGCGATCTGTATTATTAAAACCACAAGGCCCTCTCTCCGACAAAATCTCATGGGTTCAAGGAGCTAACGAGATAAGACTGGCACACTGGACCACTAAGAGAACAGTGAATTTCAGCACTGGTACAGTCACCCATGAGTTCTTAGTTCTTCCTGATTGCCCATACCCTTTGTTTGGGAGAGATCTGTTGACCAAAGTGGAAGCAAATCTCAGCTTTCGGTCGGATGAGGTGACAGTAACAGATTCAGTTGGGCGCCCCCCGCAGATTCTAACTATAAAATTAGAAGATGAATACAGGCTGTGTCAGGCCCATGACCCGGAGATGGAATTGGACATTCAGGACTGGCTTCAGGAAATTCCCCTATCCTGGGCAGAAACTGGAGGAATAGGGTTGGCTAAACACAGGCCAGTAGTGTTTGTGGAACTAAAGCCCGGAGCGGACCCAGCCAGGGTCTGGCAGTATCCAATCCCTGTGGCAGCACGAAATGGGATAACCCCCCACATACGGCAGCTGCTGGATGAGGGAATATTGTGGCCTTGTCAGTCTGCCTGGAACAAACCCCTGCTGCCAGTACAAAAGCCAAATTCAACTGACTACCGGCCTGTTCAGGACTTACGGGAAGTAAACCGCCGGGTGATGGACATACACCCCACGGTCCCTAACCCCTATACCCTCCTCACTACCCTGGCCCCGGACAAGGTTTGGTACACGGTATTAGATTTAAAAGATACCTTTTTCAGCTTACCGTTGGCCCCACGGAGTCAGGACATCTTCGCCTTCGAGTGGCTGAACCAGGAAAGAGGAATCAGTGGGCAACTCACCTGGACCCAGCTTCCCCAAGGATTTCAAAACTCTCCCACCATCTTCGATGAAGCCTTACATGAAGACCTGGGTGAGTTCTGTAACACACACCCCACCCTAACCCTGTTGCAGTACGTGGATGATATTCTGTTAGCCGCAGAAAATCGGGACGCGTGCTTACAAGGCACCAGAGAATTGCTGCAAACACTAGGTGCTCTGGGTTATCGAGCCTCGGCCAAAAAGGCTCAGATCTGCAAAACTGAAGTTACCTGGGCTACAAACTGAAAGATGGGCAGAGATGGCTATCGGATGCCCGGAAGGAAACGGTACTAAGAATTCCACAACCACAGAATGTACGACAGGTACGTGAGTTCTTAGGATCAGCTGGCTTTTGCCGCCTATGGATTCCTGGGTTTGCTGAGTTCGCCCGGCCATTATATGAGGTCATCAAAAATAAGTCCGACCTCATATGGACGGAGGACATGAACAGATCTTTTGAAACTCTTAAACAAGCCCTGGTGTCAGCCCCAGCTCTGGGACTGCCAGATCTGACTAAACCCTTTTTCTTGTTTGTTGATGAGTCTAAAGGAATAGCCAAAGGAGTGCTGTTGCAGCAAATAGGGCCATGGAAGAGGCCAGTGGCATCCTTGTCAAAAAGTTAGACTCCGTGGCTGCCGGGTGGCCCCCATGCCTACGAATCATCGCGGCAGTTGCCACTATGGTCAAGGACGCTGACAAAATCACCATGGGAAAAGAACTACATGTCACCGCCCCTCATGCTGTGGAGGGAGTTCTAAAACAACCACCCGACAGATGGATAAGTAATGCCCGGCTAACTCATTATCAAAGTCTCCCTTTTTTTTTTGAGTTGGAGTCTCACTCTGTCGCCCAGACTGGAGTGCAGTGGCTGCTCCCGGCCACCGCAACCTCAACCTGCTGGGCTCCGGCGATCCTTCCACTTCAGCCTTCCAAGTAGCCGGAATTACAGGCATGCACTACCACGCCAGGCTGATTTTTTTGATTTATTGTAGAGATGAGGTCTTGCTGCCCAGGCGGGTCTCGAACCCGCGGGCTCAGGCAATCCACTCACCTCAGCCTCCCAAAGGCGCGGGATTCAAAGTCTCCTTTTAAACCCAGTCAAAATCTTGTTTCAGGCTCCGGCTACTCTAAATCCAGCCACCCTGCTACCCAACCCGGATGGGGAAGGCCCCCTGCACGACTGCCAGGACATCCTGGCGCAGGTCCATGGAATACGGGAAGACCTCCGGGACTGGCCCCTAACCAACG
>NW_007115472.1:508859-509991 GCF_000164805.1 Carlito syrichta
TTTGCACCTGCGCACATTCATGGAGCCATCTATAAGGAGAGGGGGCTCTTAACTGCAGAAGGAAAGGCTATCAAAAATAAAACTGAAATCCTTGAGTTGTTACAGGCACTCTGGCTACCCAAAGCACTGGCCATTATACATTGTCCAGGACACCAGAAGGAGGACACGCCAGTGGCACGGGGAAACCGTCTGGTAGATGCTGAGGCCAAAAAGGCGGCCCTTTCTGTGAACCATGTCCTAGTGACCACACTGCCAGACCCTGGGCCCCCGGATCTGCCGGAAAGCCCGAACTATACAGAGGAGGATTTAAAATGGATAAATGGGCAGTCTGGAGTTGTGTTCTCAAATGGTTGGTGGCAGATCCAACACTGGGATATGACCACCAGCAAATGGGATGTTATCCTTCCAGAACAGTTGGGTCGGCAACTGCTTATAAAAATGCACAGAAGTACCCACATGGGAACCAAAAAAGATGGAAGAATTAATACGCCATGCAAACATAGTTACGCCCAATGTTCGACAAATAATCGGACAAATTATAAATCAATGTCAGGCTTGTCGGGTTGTCAACGCAACCGATCCCAAACAAAACCCGGGGACCAGACTTCGAGGAAACCGGCCAGGAGCGTACTGGGAAGTGGACTTCACTGAGATGGGACCAGGAAAGTACAGATACAAGTACTTACTAGTGTTTATAGACACCTTTTCAGGGTGAACGGAGGCATTCCCTACCAAGAATGAAACCGCACAGGTGGTGGCCAAGAAACTCTTGGAAGATCTGATGCCCAGGTATGGCTTCCCGGTCCAGATCGGATAGGACAACGGCCCCAGCTTCATCTCTAAGGTAATACAGGGAGTAGCTCAGACACTGCCATGCACACCCCGCGCCGCGGTAACACTGCAGCTATTTCCTCTATAAAGAAAACCCGTGTACTAAATACATCCTCATACTTTTTCTGGAACGCCTCCTCCCACCCTCTTTGGGACATACTAAGCAATGCCTACCTTTTTCTCAATAGCACCAGGCCCGGTCTCACCCGGTCCTGCTGGCTATGCTATAGTCCCCGACCATCTTATTATGAAGGCACTGCAATTATAGGAAACTACACCACGAGCTCGAGTTCCAATGCTT
>NW_007115473.1:0-345 GCF_000164805.1 Carlito syrichta
ACAGAGTGAGACTCCGACTCAAAAAAAAAAAAGGCGAGGGGCGGTGGCCCGTGCCCAAAGTCCTATCATGTGGGGAGGTCAAGGCAGGAGCATGGCTTGAGGCTGGGAGTTTGAAACCAGCCTGGGCAACATAGCCAGACTCCAGTCTGTACCCGAAAAACACAAAACCGAGCCAGCTGTGGTGGCGTGCCTGTAGCTACTCAGGAGGCTGAGAGGGGAGGACTGCTTGAGCCCGGGAGTTGGAGGCTGCGGCGAGCTACGATTGTGCCACCTCACTGCAGCCTGGGCCAGGGCAGTGGGATCTCACAGGCTCGAGGGGCTCCAGCGGCCCCCGGCCGCCCCTGC
>NW_007115474.1:0-345 GCF_000164805.1 Carlito syrichta
GGAATGGAGAGGAATGTAATGGAATAAAATGGAATATTCTGGAATGAAATGAATGGAGTGGAATGGACAAGTATGAAATGGAACGGAATGAAAGGGAATTCGGAGGAATGGTGGGGAATGGAATGGATTGCACAGGTATGGAATGGAAGGGAGAGTAATGGAAGGGAATGGAGAGGAAAGGAATAGGGCGGAAAGGAATGGGGAGGAATGGAATGAAGTGGAGTGGAATGGAATTGAATGGAGTGGAATGGAATGCAACGGAGAGGAATAGAAGAGAGAGGAATGGAATGGAACAGAATGGAAAGAAATGGAATGGAATGGAGGAGAATGCAATTGAATGGAACA
>NW_007115475.1:0-345 GCF_000164805.1 Carlito syrichta
CAGGGTGCGAGTTATCTCAGCTGACGATCAAGCTGGGTGTTCTGCGTGAGACAGCAACACAACAACACGGGTAAATGTAGCAACGGGACCAGTGGGGGCCCTGACGGGGGTGGGGGTCGCAGGAGGTGGCCGGGGGTAGAGTCTGGCTCAGGGTTAACTACCCCCCAAACCAACCAAACAAAGCCTCCAAACCCAAGGCGTGGCCTGAAGACGGTGAGCAGCCCGGCTCAGTGGGCCACGATTCCTGCCTGAGTGTGAGGCTCTGGGCCTTCGGGACGGAGATGCCCGCGGCACGTGTTCCTCCATTACTGAGCTGAGGACCCGCGGAGCCGACGGGATGTCAAA
>NW_007115476.1:0-345 GCF_000164805.1 Carlito syrichta
CCGCTACCAGGCACAAGGCCTGCAAAATTGAAGACAAGCTTTACCTCAGTTCCTTTATCCCCTCAGACAAATACCCGTGAGAGCTCTACGCAAATTCTTCCAATGGGACCAGGCTCAGTGGCTCAGCCTATAATCCCGCGCTTTGGGAGGCCGAGGCGAGTGGATTGCCTGGGCCCACGGGTTCGAGACCCCCCTGGGCAACTTGGCGAGACCTCAGCTCTACAATAAATAAAAAATTAACCAGGCATGGTGGCATGCAACTGTAGTTCCAGCTATTTGGAAAGTTGAGGTGGAAGGATCGCCTGAGCCCAGCAGGTCGAGGCTGCGGTGGCCGGGAGCGTGCCA
>NW_007115477.1:0-345 GCF_000164805.1 Carlito syrichta
TGCCTGGCCCCAGCCTCCCTCCCCGGGCCTCCACCCCCGCGGCGCATCCCCACACCCGAAGGAAGGATGGAATCGCAGCAGCAGGAAACGACAGAGGATGCAGCGTGATGAAATCAGCACGTGCAGGTTGGGATCTGTGCGCCAGGCCTGCCTCCTCCCAGGCAGGGCGGTGCTGTCAGGGCCTGGGCAAGGCCCAGCGGAGGCTGCCCTGCCGGCCCTGACCCTGCACGGGAGGGGCCCGAGGTGAGGGGTGGCAGCCCAGGGCTGCGGCGGCCCCAGCCTCAGCCCCCTCCCCTTCTCCTCCCTCTCCCCCCATCCCCCCGGAGCGGCAGCAGCCCGGGCCCA
>NW_007115478.1:0-345 GCF_000164805.1 Carlito syrichta
AAGAAACAGTGTAAGTCAGAAGGCAAACAACAAACGTGATCAAAACAGTCAAAATGATAAAATCATAAGTCAAAATAAGTGATCAGACTAAAGTCACTGATCTCCGATTCTGACCTCTCCCTTTTGTTTTTCATTGCAACATAGGGGTGGGACTTTGTCTCCTGTTTTGCACCATTGCCTTAGGAAATGAAGTAGGGTTTGTTGATAGGTGGGCGGGGCAATGGAAGTCTCTGACTGGAGAATGGTTGAGGAAGTTTTTGCAGATCTGTTTCTCTTTGTTTGTCTGGGTCCCCCAGCTTGGGGTCTCATGCTGAGAGCTTCAGCCAGGGTAGGCCTGAGCTCCAG
>NW_007115479.1:0-345 GCF_000164805.1 Carlito syrichta
AATTCAAAAAAAAAAAAAAAAAAATCATTCTGGTTTTATAAATGAATTGAGGCCCAGAGAAGTTATATAGCACTCTCATGGTCACAAAACAAGGAAGCTAAGAGCCTAGATTTGGTTTGGGTCTCTCAGGTTCCAAAGAATATTTATTCATTTGTATTCATCTGTCCCTACCTACTCTACTATGACTCCAAGTATCTATGGTTTTGTGTTTTATTTTGTTTTCAAAGTATACTATCAACTGCTTATTGGGCACTTACTATGTGCCAGGTACAAATCATAGCCAGGTTAATTAATTTTTTTTTTTTTGAGTTGGAGTCTCACTCTGTCGCCCAGACTGGAGTGCAG
>NW_007115480.1:0-345 GCF_000164805.1 Carlito syrichta
CCCTCCCTCCACACAGGCAAGGGGGGGCTCGCTGCCCGTTCGCTCCCCGCATTCACTGAGCGCCCGCCACCTGCCAGTCACTGGGCCAGCCGGGTGCCAGGCGAGAAGGGCAGGGAGGGGGCAGAGAACTCGCCCCCACCGCTCCGTGCCCCCCACACCAAGTTTCAAGCACGACGAACTCAAAGCGAGCGGCGCACACGAGGGACGACCCAAACCAGCGGGACCCACGGGGCGGGGGTCGGAGGGGGCCAGCGCCCGGGGAGTGCCCGCCAGAGACGTGCCAGACGTCTCCGGGTCGAAGCCCCAACTCCCCTGGATGCCCGCTTCCCCGACCCCCCCCCGCCG
>NW_007115481.1:0-345 GCF_000164805.1 Carlito syrichta
AGACCCCGGCGCCAGAGCCCTCCATCCGCCGGGCCTGGTCCTCCCTGCCTCCACCCCGCCCCGGTCCCCCCCACGGCCCGTCCACCTCCACCCCTAGACAGCGCGGGAGGCGCACCCGCGTCCCTGTGCCCGGGGCCCGGCCGTCCAGCCTCCGCCTCTCCGCCAGAGGCCACCCTGACAGCCCCTTGAGGCACGCAGCCAGGCGCGTCCCTCCCCTGTTCCCAGTCCTGCCAGGGCCGCCTCATGCCGCGGCACAAAACCCTTTGGCCCCGTGCGACCCGCACCCTCCACCTCCCGCCCGGCTGCCTCTGCTCCCGCCCCACGGGGCTCCTCCAGCACCCCCGG
>NW_007115482.1:0-345 GCF_000164805.1 Carlito syrichta
GAGAAGTGGGCAATACGTCATGGCGGCCAGGCGCCTCCTTGGGGCTGCCCGAACGTGGACCGGCTGGAGGGGTCGGCAGCTTCCAGACCCCGCCGCTCCCGGAAGGCTCCAGGTCCGGGATTATGCCAAGAAGCCGGGTGAGTTGGATTAAGAAGAACCAAGATGGGGACGGCGGGGATCCCGGAGATCCGGTAGTGCGCAGGCGCTGGCGGGGGCGAGAACGAGTGCGCAAGCGCGGAGAGGCGGAGCGGCTGACAGGTCCTCTGCGCAGGCGCGGTGTGAGAGCCCTAGCGCCGCCGGGAGCGTGGGCGCAGGACTGGGAGATGCCTGCGAGGGCGTTCGGGC
>NW_007115483.1:0-342 GCF_000164805.1 Carlito syrichta
GCCACCACTGCTGCTGCTGCCACTTCCTCCGCGGCAGCCATTCCACATCACACCGCCAGTACCTGAGGCGAGCTGCAGCCACCGCCACTGCCCATGGCCCATGCCTGAGGCAATTCACTTCAGATCTTGAAGCCCCTGTGAGCAAGATCTGCTGAGGTCTACTACCACCATGACGTCCTGCCAGGCCGTGGGTCTCCTCCTGTGTGCCTTGAGTCAACATCTCCTTCCCCTTAGGGGTGGGCGAGCAGCTGAGATAAAGACCATCTGGAGCAATGGGATAGAACCACCTGCTGGCGATTCAAGGTAACAACACTGAAAGGGGAAAAATGGAAGCCTGACAGA
>NW_007115484.1:0-345 GCF_000164805.1 Carlito syrichta
GGGCGACAGAGTGAGACTCCAACTCAAAAAAAAAAAAATTAAAAGTAAATAAAAAATAGAGGCCAGGCTCGGTGGCTCAGCCTATAATCCCAGCACTTTGGGAGGCCGAGGCAAGTGAACACTGGGATTTGAGACCAGCCTGGGTAACTTGGTGAAATCTTGTTCATACAATAACTCACAAAAACTAGCTAGGCATGGTGGCATGTGTCTGTAGTTCAGCTACTTGGGAGGCTGAGGTGGAAGGATCACCTAAGCCCAGCAGGTCGAGGCTGGAGTAGCTGTGATTGTGCCACTATACTCCAGCCTGGGTGACAGAGTGAAACTCCAACTCAAAAAAAAAAAAAA
>NW_007115485.1:0-345 GCF_000164805.1 Carlito syrichta
CGTCGTCGTGCGAACCTCACAGAGTATACTCACACACATCTAGATGGTCTAGTTACTACAGACCTGGAGTGTGTGGTCTAGCATATGGCCCCTAAGTTTCTCACCTGCACACATGTGACTGCACTGTATACTGTAGACAACTGTACCACGACAAATACTTGTGTGTCTAAACCAACATAAGGCAGTATAATCTTTTTTTTTTTTTTGAGCCAGAGTCTCACTCTATCGCCCAGGCTGGAGCTCAGTGGCACGCTCACAGCCACCCCAGTGTCGATCCGCTGGGCTCTGGCGATCCTTCCACCTCAGTCTTCCAAGTAGCCGGAACCACAGGCACACACTACCACA
>NW_007115486.1:0-344 GCF_000164805.1 Carlito syrichta
AAAAAAAAAAAAAAAAAAAAAAAAGAAGAGGCGAGGACAGGAGAGAAGAGAGAGGGGTGGGAGAGACAGAGGCTGAGAGAACCAGACAGTAAGAGAGAGCATCAGAGAGACGGGTGGGAGAAAGGGCCGGGCGTGCCGGAGATGGGCTCAGGGGACAGGGAGCACTGACCGGGACACACGCCTGGTGGGGGGGAATTAGGGAAATGTCGCAGGGGGGCGCGGAGGAGAGGAAGGGAGCGGGGAGGGAGAGAGGAGACACACCGGCCAGTCAGAGGCCGTAGGGCCAGACGCTGCAGAGACAGCGTTAAGGCGCGCGCAGGGGAGGGGAGGCGGGGCAGGCAGCC
>NW_007115487.1:0-344 GCF_000164805.1 Carlito syrichta
CGGGTGGGGGCTCCTTCACCCCCAGCGCGCTCGGGGGGCTGCTGGCTCGGAGCGCCTGGGAGGAGAAGGGCCCCTTTGTGGTGTGACCCGCCCTCTGCAGAAGAGCCGGCCCGGCGGGGGTCGCACAGGCCGGGGAGGGCCTCCCGGCAGCGCGGGGACAAAAGCCGGGATTGAGCTCGGCGGGGCCTTTGCAGGGACGGGCGGGCGCGGCGCCTCCTGCTCGCACCCCCAGGGTCCCTGCGGGCCTGAGACTGCCACCCTCCTGGTTTCGAGTAAGTGGCACCCACAAAAGACTCCGGCTGGCAGAAGGGCCCGGGCCCCGCCTCCCTCCTTGCCTGCTCCCA
>NW_007115488.1:0-344 GCF_000164805.1 Carlito syrichta
ACTAAAGGTTGGAATGCAGTGGCATGCTCATGGTCACCGCAGCCTCGACCTGCTGGACTCAGGTGATCCTTTGGCCTCACCCTTCCAAGTAGTTGAAACTACAGGTGTGTACCACCACGCCTGGCTAATTTTTTTTATTTATTGTACAGATGAGGTGTCACCATGTTCCCCAGGTTGGTCGGGAACCTGTGGGCACAGGCAATCCTCTCATCTTGGCCTCCCAAAGTGCTGGGATTATAGGCATGAGCTACCATGCACAGCAGACTTTGTCTCTTAAAAAAAAAAATGTGGCCAGGCTCGGTTGCTGAGCCTATAATCCCAGCACTTTGGGAGGCCGAGGTGAG
>NW_007115489.1:0-344 GCF_000164805.1 Carlito syrichta
AGGCAATTCACTCACCTCAGCCTCCCAAAGGCACAGGATTACAGGCTGAACCACCGAGCCCTGCTAACATCTATTTCAGTCATGAATATAGGCAACAAAACACAGTAATATTTAGCAGCACCTGTCACTTTGTTCCCAACACAAATCACAAATATTTTTATATGTAGTACTTATTGGAATTACATTAAAATATTACTTATGAGTATCTCTATTTAGAATTATTAGGCCGGATGTGCTGGCTCATGCGTATAATCCCAGCACTTTGGGAGGCCGAGGTGAGAGAATTGCCTGAGCCCACGGGTTCAAGACCAGCCTGGACAACATGGTGAGACCTTGTCTCTACA
>NW_007115490.1:0-344 GCF_000164805.1 Carlito syrichta
GCAGGCTAACCAGCCGGCATAACTAGCTGGCCACCTACCTGACCAACCTGCTAACCAGCCGGCTTAACCTCCCAGCCACCTAGATAGCCAGCTGGCTACCCAGCTGACTTAACTAGATGACTTAACTAGATAGCCATTCAGTTAGACAGCAGGCTTAGGTATCTAGCCACCTAGCTAGCAGGCAAGCTAGCCAGCTCACTTACTCGCTGACTTAACTAGCTTGCAAGCTGGCAAGCCAGTTGACTTAATTAGGTAAGTACTTACCTAGTGAGGTGGCTAGCCAACTGTCTTAACTACCTTATTTAACCTGCTAGTCAACTGGCTAGCCAGCTGACTTAACTAGC
>NW_007115491.1:0-344 GCF_000164805.1 Carlito syrichta
AACAGCTGTCACATTTTGGGGAATATTAGGCACTAAGCTCTACTCTGGGCAGCCCCCAAATTTGACAGTCATGTGATGATAATGAAATAATGAATTTGTGCTGTAATACAGAATTCATTAAAAAATTTAAATAACAGCTCCTGCACTTCTAAGTTTAGCATCTACAAGAAAACATTATTCATTTAAAGGGAGATGAATATTTACCTGTTCAGTTTCTTATTTAAGTATTAGAATAAGAGGACAGAAGACAAGCTTATACAGAACCAACAGTAATTTAGCTCTTTCACTAGTTTCCATGGCAACCTTATTATATAAAACAAAAAAGAAAATGAATTTTAAAAAAA
>NW_007115492.1:0-344 GCF_000164805.1 Carlito syrichta
CCACTCACCCCAGCCTCCCAAAGGCGCGGGATTACAGGCTGAGCCACCGAGCCCGGCTCGAGATTCCACTTTTTAAAAAAAATTAATAGTAAAAGAAAAAAGCATGTGAAATTCCTTTGTAAACAGCAAAATACTTTATAATTGTTACCATTATCACTATGTCCATACCTGTACCATTTTCCAGTAGGTCTTCAAGGACTTGTGTTGCTTTTTGCTGAATAGAGTGGTTTTTCATAAGTTGATCCAAAGATATGTAACTTCATTATTATGATTGTTATTATTATTTATTATTATTTTTTTTGAGTTGGAGTCTCACTCCGTCGCCCAGACTGGAGTGCAGTGGC
>NW_007115493.1:0-344 GCF_000164805.1 Carlito syrichta
GCTGGGCCGCCTGTCCCGCTCGCTGAAGCTGGCGGCGCTGGGCAGCCTGTTGGTGCTGATGGTGCTGCACTCGCCGTCGCTGCTCGCCTCCTGGCAGCGCAACGAGCTGGCGGACCGGCGCTTCCTGCAGCTCAATAAGTGCCCGGCGTGCTTCGGCACCAGCTGGTGCCGCCGCTTCCTCAACGGGCAGGTGGTGTTCGAGGCGTGGGGCCGCCTGCGCCTGCTGGACTTCCTCAACGTGAAGAACGTCTACTTCGCGCAGTACGGCGAGCCCCGCGAGGGCGGCCGCCGCCGCGTGGTGCTCAAGCGCCTGGGCTCGCAGCGCGAGCTGGCGCAGCTCGACC
>NW_007115494.1:0-344 GCF_000164805.1 Carlito syrichta
CCCCAGGGGCTCCAGGAGCTGCCCCGGGCCGTGCCCCGGCCGGACGCCGAACCCCAGATGCATTGCCGTGTGCAGAGACAGACGAGTGCCAGCCGCCGTGGCGACAGCCCCAGGCAGGGACCGCCGGCCGCCCGGGGCAGTCCTGAGGGATCGTCTGCCGGCCGCCCCCCACCGCCTGGCTCCTCCGAATCAGCCACGCTTGTCACCAGGGACACAGAGGCCCCTCTTGGGATGCCGAGGGCGACAGGAGGGGCACAGATGGCCAAGGGGAAGCTGGGCTGGGGCGGCCCGGGGCGCTCAGTGCAGATGGTCTCGGGGCCTGGCCGACCCCACGGTGGGCGGAC
>NW_007115495.1:0-344 GCF_000164805.1 Carlito syrichta
ACCCTCCAATTCTGGTTACATTATTCTTTTCCGAGGGAGATTGAAACGTATTATTCCTGTAAGGCAAGAGTATGACAATATAATGGGAATAACCAGGTGACCATGATACACAGGGCAGCCATGCAGAACTTCCTCAAGACTTTCCATGGGACATTGCCACGCACATGGATCCCCTCTGGGACTTTGCCTTCCGGGGGGGGTATCTTCATTCGGTTCCCATGCTGAGCCCCAGATTGTCATGGTCTCCACCAGTTAGGGATCCAGGCAGGCTGCACACCCTGAGACCGCTAGGACGAGTTCAGGAGCTGAAGGCCCATTTCCTCTTCCCTTATTTGCTGTTTGGC
>NW_007115496.1:0-344 GCF_000164805.1 Carlito syrichta
ACCCACCCCACCCCTCCACTGGGTGGGTTCCAAGATAAACCTCACCTCTCAACTGCAGGCTCATCTCCTTGGGGAGCCTTCCTTGACCCCTCAGATGGATACTGTGTTCCTCCTCTGTTAATATCTGCTGTGTTAATAACTGCAGTTCATCCATCTCACCACATTTCCCCTATTCTGTTAGTTCTTTGTGTTCTCTCTTCCTCTAAGTATGTCTTCTACCTCACTCCTCCCTCCCTCCCTCTCTTTCCACCTTCCTTCTCATCCTACTCCCCTTTCCGATCTCTATCTCTCTCTCACACACACACACACACACCAGCAGCAGTAGCACTGGACCTGGCATGGGC
>NW_007115497.1:0-344 GCF_000164805.1 Carlito syrichta
CCAGCTGGTGAGGTCGGCTGACCTGCGTGCTGCCTCGTGCAGCTAACTGGTGAAGTCAGCTGTCCCGTGTGCTGGCTCGTGTGGGGAACTTGTGAGGTCAGCTGGCCCGTGCACTGGCTTGTTGGGCCAGCCTGTGCGGTTGGCTGGCCCGTGCCCTGGCTCATGTGGTCAGTTGGTGAGGTTGGCTGGCCTGTGCACGGTTTCATTGTGTCAGCTGGTGAGGTCGGCTGGCCCGCTCACTGGTTAATGCGGCCAGGCGGTGAGGTCGGCTGGCCCACACGCTGGTTAATGCAGCCAGCAGGTGAGGTCGGCTGGCCCGCATGCTGGCTCGTGTGGCCAGCCGG
>NW_007115498.1:0-344 GCF_000164805.1 Carlito syrichta
CTCACCTCAGCCTCCCAAAGGCGCGGGATTACAGGCTGAGCCATCGAGCCCGGCTTGTATGGTCTTAAAGCATGGATTTTAGCTGGGCATGGTGGCTCACGCCTGTAATCTCAGCACTTTCGGAGGCAGAGGCGAGAGGATTGCCTGAGCCCATGGGTTTGAGACTAACCTGGGCAACATGGTGAGACCTCGTCTCTACAGTAAGTCAAAAAAGAAATCAGCCAGGCATGGTGACACACGCCTATGGTTCCAGCCACTTGGAAGGCTGAAATATAAGAATTGGCTGAGCCCAGCAGGTCGAGACTGTGGTGGCCGTGAGTGTGCCACTGCATTCCAGCCTGGGC
>NW_007115499.1:0-344 GCF_000164805.1 Carlito syrichta
CATTAGTGTGTGTGTGTGTGTGTGTGTGTGTGTGTGTGTGTATGTGTGTGGTCTTTCTCTCCAAGTAAGAAAAAGTGTCCATGATAGCAGGGTCTTTGTCTTTTCTGTTTATCATTAGAACAATATCTCATATAGTAAGTGTTCAATAAATATTTGTTGCACGAAAGGATGAATAAGTGAGTCTAATTATAAACCAGCTATGTAGAGACAAATGATCCTCATTTTTCACTGAGGCCAAAGGTCCTTGGAAAAATGAAATATTCCCTTATTTGCTACAGGGAAATTTACAAGGAAAAGAAGACAACTTCAGTACAGTTAATGCCAAAAAAAAAAAAAAAAAAAAA
>NW_007115500.1:0-345 GCF_000164805.1 Carlito syrichta
CTTTTTTTTTTTTTTTTTTTTGAGTAAAGGTCTCATTGTTACCCAGGCTGAAGTGTGGTAACATGATCACAGCGCAGCACAGTGTCAACTTCTTGGACTCAGGGAATCCTTCTGCCTCAGCCATTCAAGTAGCTGGGACTACAGGTGTGCACCACCATGCCTGGCTAATTTTTGATTTTTTGTTTTTTGAGTTGGAGTCTTACTCTTTTGCCCAGGTTGGAGTGCATTGGCACGCTCACAACCACTGCAGCCTCGACCTGCTGGGTTCAGGCGATCCTTCCACTTCAGCCTTCCAAGTAGCTGGAACTACAGGTGCGCACCACCATGCCCAGCTGAATTTTTTGA
>NW_007115501.1:0-344 GCF_000164805.1 Carlito syrichta
GACCAGCCTGGGCAACTTGGCAAGACCTCATCTTTACAATAAATCAAAAAATTAGCCGGGTGTGGTGGCACGTGCCCGTAGTTCCAGCTACTTGGAAGGCTGAGGTGGAAGACTGCCTGAGCCCAGCAGGTTGAGTCTGCAGTGGCTGTGAGCATGCCACTACATTCCAGTCTGGACAACAGAGTGAGACACCAACTAAAAATAAAATAAAATAAAATGATAAATAAATGCTGGGTGCAGTGGCTCAAACCTGTAATCCCAGCACTTTGGGAGGTCAAGGAGAAAGAATTGCCTGAGCCCAGGGGTTCGAGACCAGCCTGGGCAACTTGGTGAGACCTCGTCTC
>NW_007115502.1:0-344 GCF_000164805.1 Carlito syrichta
CCTCGCCCCACCACAACCCCGCATGTATCCGGAGCTTCGGCCCCGTCCCCGGCGCCCGACGTCCCAGCCCCCCGGCCCGCAGCCAGCGCTCCACGCCAGCCCCGCCCAGAGACAAGTCCGCCCCTTTCGAGTCTCCACCCCTCGCTCCGGGGGGGAGTCGCGAGGGGGCACGGGCGCAGCACTGCCGGGTCCCAGCACTTGTCCCGCGGGCCCTGGGTTGGGGTGTTTGGGGGCTGTGCTGCTGGCCCTGGTACCTGCGCCTGGCCGGGAGGCTCAGCACCTGCAGCCAGGGGTCGTCCACAGGCGGGAGATGGGCGGGCTGACGGTGGTCGTGGTGACGTCGC
>NW_007115503.1:0-343 GCF_000164805.1 Carlito syrichta
CAGGGGCTTGAGACCAGCCTGGGCAACTTGGTGAGACCTCATCTCTACAATAAATCAAAACATTAGCTGGGCGTGGTGGCTCGTGCCTGTAGTTCCAGTTACTTTGAAGGCTGAGGTGGAAGGATCACCTGAGTTCAGCAGGTCGAGGCTACAGTAGCAGTGAGCATGCCACTGAATTCCAGCCTAGGCGACAGAGTGAGACTCCCAACTCAAAAAAGAAAAAGAAGGGAAAAAAAAGAAGGATTATCTGAGCCCAGCAGGTCAAGACTGTGGTGAGCCATGATGCCACTGCACTCCAGCCTGGGTGACAGAGTAAGACCCTGACTCAAAAAAAAAAAAAAAA
>NW_007115504.1:0-342 GCF_000164805.1 Carlito syrichta
GAGCGGCCACTGCGCTCCAGTCTGGGTGACAGAGTGTGACTCCAACTCAAAAAAAAGAAAGGCATCCAAACGGACAAGTTCAAAAACTTTCGAGCGGTGGAAAAAGCGTCTCGATGGGTACATTGCATCCAATAGAGGGTGCTTTGAGGGTGGCTGAAATTTAAACATGTAAGAATAAATACATAATTTTTATTAATAAATTATGTTTTTTGTGGGGGGTCCCCTTCTCGTATTGTTTCATCTGGGCCAAATATTAAAATCTAATTGAGGGCCGGGCTCGGAGGCTCAGCCTGTAATCCCAGCACTTTGGGAGGCCGAGGTGAATGGATTGCCTGAGCCCAC
>NW_007115505.1:0-343 GCF_000164805.1 Carlito syrichta
AGCTGACTCAACTAGCTAACTTAACCAGCTAGCATGCTGGCTAGACAGTTGACATACCTAGCTTGCTAATTAGCTAGGCATCTGGCTAACCAGCCAACTTCACGAGCTGCCTTAACCAGCTAGCCAGCTTTTTAGCCAGCTCACTCAAGTAGCTGACTTAACTAGTTAGTCAGCTGGCAAGCCAGCTGACTTAACTAGCTTGCTACCTATCTAGAAAACTGGCTAGCCAGCTGACTTAACTAGCTAACTTAATTTGCTAGCCTGCTGGCTAGCCTCCTGACTCAACTGCCTAGCTACCTAGCTAGCCAGCTGGCTAGCTAGCTGACTTTAACTGATTAAACAA
>NW_007115506.1:0-343 GCF_000164805.1 Carlito syrichta
AAAAAAAAAAAAAAAAAAAAAAAAAGAAAGAAAATTTCAAGTGATTTTATTTTTCTTCTCCATGCAGAGCCAAAGATAATAATAGATCCTACTATCTCTCTTTATGTAATTCCACTCTGTATTTTTTTTCCTCTTTGTATTTGTCAGCCACTTAAAATTGGACTTTCAGTGATTTCGGCTTTATTGAATGGTTCTGCCATACAACCTCTAGTCTTCTAATGTTTTTATTCTTAATATCTAGATTCAATATCAACAGGAATGCATAGATAAACTGTACAGAGTACTCTTTTTTTTTTTTGAGTTGGAGTCTCACTCTGTCGCCCAGACTGCAGTGCAGTGGCCG
>NW_007115507.1:0-343 GCF_000164805.1 Carlito syrichta
GCCACTGCACTCCAGCCTGGGTGATAGAGTGAGACTCTGACTCAAAAAAAAAAAAAAAAATGCATATTGTCTTTGGTAAATATCCAAAACATGCTTATCTCTTGGATGTATCAGCTCAGTTCTGTATTATTTTCTGCCTGAAGCTGTATCTTTCTTTTTCCTTTGAGTCAGGGTTTCACTGTCACCCAAGTTGGAGTGTAGTGGCACGCTTACAGCCAATGCAGCCTTGACCTCCTGGGCTCAGGGGATCCTTCCACCTCAGCCTTCCAAGTAGCTGGAACTGCAGGTGTGCACCACCATGCCTGGCTAATTTTTTGATTTATTGTAGAGACGAGGTCTTGCC
>NW_007115508.1:0-343 GCF_000164805.1 Carlito syrichta
AGAGATTCCAACTCAAAAAAAAAAAAGCAATGTTAGGATAAGACACACAATGGAGCACTCTACAGCCATAAAAACAAATGAGGAGGCACCTCCAAGAGATACTATGTGGGGGAAAAAAGCAGGTGCAGAAGCATGTATGCAGGATCATTTCTGCAAAAAAAGAAGAAAAAATGTGTATGTCTATATTGGCTTGATATGCATAGAATCTCTTTAAAGGATACTTCAGAAATTGACATCACAGGTTGCATATTCAAAGGGGACCTGACGTCTTAGAACTGTCTTTTCTCCCTGTGGAAGACTCCATCTCCTTTAGGCCCTGGGGGGGGGGGGGGGGGGGGGGGGG
>NW_007115509.1:0-343 GCF_000164805.1 Carlito syrichta
GCCTGCTCCAGGCTTTGCCTCACCACTTCAGTGCCTGGCAGCACACTGGCAGCAGGAGGTACGGAAGGAGTCCAGAAGCAAGTACCATGGAAGAGCTCAAGAGAGGCACCCCACCACCATCTTGAAGGTGGGAAAGAAAGTGCTCCAACTTGCTCACCACAGAGCAACAGACCTGATCTCTGTGACTGGTGGAACAACTACTCAGGGACTGATCAGGACCCAGAGGGAATATCCTGAAAGCACAAACTTTGGAGGGACCTGAGAGTGTTAAGTTCCAGGTGCCCTATCCAGCCACAGGACAAAGAGTGTGGCCAGAAAAAGATGAAGGAGGACTCCAAAGATA
>NW_007115510.1:0-343 GCF_000164805.1 Carlito syrichta
CAACAACTCAAAAAAAAAAAAAAAGAAAGAAAAGACACCTTCCCTTAGCACATCTGTTGGTGGGCATAGGTACCTAGCCAGTACCCCAGGGATTGGCATATTCAGAGATTTTGGTTGGAATGTGCTATCACAGAGGCACAAAGAACCCTCCAAGTGTTTTGTAGTGTGAGGGAATGTCCATCAAATCCGTTTTCGATTATATTTTGTTAAGATCCCTCTTTGCTAACCATCGTCAACTGTGAAAGTGCTCAGTGATCTGTCTAGTGTCTTTGCTTGCCTTTTCTTTTCTTTTTTTTGTTTTGAGTTGGAGTCTCACTCTGTCACCCAGACTGGAGTGCAGTGG
>NW_007115511.1:0-343 GCF_000164805.1 Carlito syrichta
CTCCGGGGAAGCTCAGCAGCTGTTGGCAGTGGGGGCTGGGGACAGACGATGACTGGAGTCCAACTCCTTAGACTCTGCAGTGGGGTATCTGGATAGGGCCTGTGTGGAGGGGAACCTTGGAAGGGAGGATTGGCCTTCTCAGGTCCAGGCCCCTCCCAGGACCCAAAAGAATGGCTGCAGAAAGCACAGGCCCCATGCTCACTGCCCTCCTCCAGCATCTTCCAGAAAACTCCACGTTTGATCCAGGGACTCCTGGAATCAAAAATCCCCTGATGCCAGGCTCGGTTGGCTCAGCCTGTAATCCCGCGCCTTGGGAGGCTGAGGTGAGTGGATTGCCTGAGCC
>NW_007115512.1:0-342 GCF_000164805.1 Carlito syrichta
GGTGGCCGGGAGCGGCCACTGCACTCCAGTCTGGGCGACAGAGTGAGACTCCAACTCAAAAAAAAAAGAAAGAAAGAAGAGGCCACAATGGCATGCACCTGTAGTCTCAGCTATTCCAGAGGCTCAGGCAGGAGGATGACTGTGAGTTCAAGTCAGCCTGGGCAACATAGCGAGACTCTGTCTCCAAAAGAAATGTTCCATTTTTAATTTATTTTATTTGTATTTCCCTTTATTTATTTTCTTATTTTAGAGTTGTTGTACAAGTGGGAATATACTACATAAGTAGGTTGCACGCAGCTGAAGTTTGAGCTTCTAGCGGCCCTCTCTCCCCTTGACAGTGGA
>NW_007115513.1:0-342 GCF_000164805.1 Carlito syrichta
GGAGTGCAGTGGCTGCTCCGGGCCACCGCAGCCTCGACCTGCTGGGCTCCCGCCTCAGCCTTCCGAGTAGCCGGGATTCTATTTTTTTTAATTGAAAAATATTTCCAAAAAAATCTGTATAAGACTAGGGCTTGGTGGCTCAGCCTCTAATCCCATGCCTTTGGGAGCCTGCGGGTTTGAGACCCGCCTGGGCAACTCGACGAGACCTCATCTCTACAATAAATCAAAATGAGTTGGGCGTGATAGCGTGTGCCTGTAGTTCCAGCTACTTGGAAGCTTGAACGGAAGGCTCGCCGGAGCCCAGCAGGTCAAGGCTGTGGTGACCGGGAGCGGCCACTGCAC
>NW_007115514.1:0-342 GCF_000164805.1 Carlito syrichta
AGGAGACCGGCCCGCAGCCCACCCTCCGGCCTCCCTCGCCCTCCCGGCGTCCCTCCTTGGGGCGGAGAACGCAGAACGGGCAAAGGAGCGTGATCCGCAGCCCAGCAAGCTGGGGGACCCATTTTCTTTTCTTTTGAGTTGGAGTCTCACTCGGTCGCCCAGACCGGAGTGCCCTGGCCACTCCCGGCCACCGCAGCCTCGCCTGCTGGGCTCCGGCGATCCTTCCACTCAGCCTTCCCAGTAGCTGGAATTACAGGCGCGCGCTACCATGCCTGGCTGATATTTTAATTTATTGTAGAGATGAGGTCTCACCAAGTTGCCCAGGCGGGTCTCGAACCCACG
>NW_007115515.1:0-342 GCF_000164805.1 Carlito syrichta
CGGTGAAGGGCAAGGATGCAACTGTGGGTATTGTCCAAGACATAGGGTGCATGCGCAAGCGTCATCAGAGGATGAGGGCATGCACATGAGTGTCAGTCAAGGCTGAGGACACGCGTGTGAATGTCACTGGAGGATGAGAGCACACACATGGGTGTCAGCCAAAACAGAAGGTGTGCATGCAAGTTTCCCTGAAAGCTGAGGGCATGCAAGCAGGTATGAGTGACTGGTGAGGGCACATGTGAAAGAGTCTGCAGAGGCCAAGGGCAAGTGTGCTGGCATCGACCAAAACCAAGGCCAAGGCCATGGGCGAGTATGAGGAACTGAGTCAGCCAAAGGCATGCA
>NW_007115516.1:0-342 GCF_000164805.1 Carlito syrichta
AAAAAAAAAAAAAAAAAAGAAAAAAAAAAAAAGAAATTTGCCACATTGAGGAAAATATAAATTTGTGAATGCCATTATTTTCTCAGGAATCACTGTTTATATTACATGTCTTGTTAATTGCTCCCGTGTGCTGGACAGTTAGTATATCATGACCACATTTTCAACATAGATGCAAATACTTCTTGCTGTGTTTTGCATTTTCTGGCTTACTTTAGTTGTTTCTCTTTTTTTGCGTTAGAGTCTCACTCTGTTGCCTAGGCTGGAGTGCAGTGGCACTCTCATGGCCACTGCAGTCTTGACCTGCTGGGCTCAGGAGATCCTTCCACCTCAGCCTTCCAAGTA
>NW_007115517.1:0-342 GCF_000164805.1 Carlito syrichta
AAAAAAAAGATAGCCATCAAGGGCATTTTGAAACAGTTGATCATGAACCATAATACATGTAATTATATAATAATCAAGTCAGTGTTGAGCTCCTTGAGAAAGGTACTGTAGCTATATGTAGGAAAATACATGCCAAATGGTTAGAGACAAAAGATCTCTATGTGCACACATGAGTCAGGAAAAGGTCATGTATGATGATTACGTGTATTTTCTGTATATATACCTGTTATATATTCCGGGGTTGCCAGAAAATGTATACACATTTTAAGAGATGCTATCGGCTGGGCTCGGTGGCTCAGCCTGTGATCCCAGCACTTTGGGAGGCCGAGGCGAGTGGATTGC
>NW_007115518.1:0-342 GCF_000164805.1 Carlito syrichta
ATGGAATGGAATGGAATGGAATGGAATGGAATGGAGAGCAATGGAATGCTAAAGAATGGAATGGAATTGAATGAAACCGAAGGGAGGGCAAGGGAATGGAGACTGATGGAGTGGAAAGGAAAGGAATGTAATGGAATGCAATTGTGGGAAACGGAAAAGATGGAATAGAGAGTAATGCAATGGATTGGAATGGAGGGAAAAGGAATGGAATGGAATGAAATTCAATGGAATGGAATGGACCGGAGTGTTTGGAATAGAGAGTAAATGTATGGAACGGAAAGGACTGGAATGGAATGGAGAGGAATGGAATGGAATGGAGAGGAATGGAATGGAGAGGATTGG
>NW_007115519.1:0-342 GCF_000164805.1 Carlito syrichta
ACAGAAAACCCGCGCTCGGACGAGGCGGCGGGGGGAAGGGGGCTCCGTCCGGACGTGGCCATCGTCGTCCCGCGGTCACCCTGCTCCTCTCGCGCGCCTTTGTTCTGGGGTCCGGGCTGGAGAGAAAGGTTAGGAGGGCCCCCCTGGGTTTGGAATTTTTCCAGAAAGAGTTTGAAACTGTTTTTAGACTTCCCCGCCCGCTCAGCCTGCAGACAACTTCTGGCCCAGCGTTAGGTGGGCAGTGTCAGAACGCAGAGTCCGAAGACGCTCACGGGGACGGGTCCTGGGTCCATCCTTCCTCCCCCCTCCTCCCTCCTCCTCCTCCTCCTCCTCCTCCTCCTC
>NW_007115520.1:0-342 GCF_000164805.1 Carlito syrichta
CAGTCACTGGAGTACCTATAATGGAGGAGGGTGAGTTACTGGGTGTTCCTTTATGGAGGATGCCCAATTTCTGGGACACTGATCACAGAGGTGGTCTAGTTACTGGGGAACACATTATGGAGGAGGGCCATCAATTACATAATGGATCAATGGGGCATATATTACAGAGGAGGGCTAGTCACTGGGCCACCCATCACAAAATAAAACCCTTCACTGTTTCACACAGTGAAGAGGTATTCATTGGGACAACCATCACAGAGTTAGCCAGTCACTGAGTTACCTACTGCAGAGGAGAACCAATTACTGGGCACCCATCATGAGTCACTGAGTCACCCATCACAG
>NW_007115521.1:0-342 GCF_000164805.1 Carlito syrichta
AGTAGGAGTCTCACTCTGTCGCATACAGTGGCATGCTCACAGCCAGCACAGCCTCTACCTGCTGGGCTCAGGCAATCCTTCCGCTTCAGCCTGCCAAGTAGCTGGAACTACAGGCGTGCACCACCAGACCCAGCTAATTTTTCTTGATTTATTGTAGAGATGAAGTCTCACTAAGTTGCCCAGACTGGTCTTGAACCCCTGGGTTCAGGCAATCCTCTCGCCTCAGCCTCCCAAATTGCTGGGATTACAGGCATGAGCCACTGCACCTGGCCTGAGTCAAAATCTTAAGGTGAAAGTAACCAATTGGTGTGCTCAAAGCTGCTCCAAGGACAGGCGTGCTGG
>NW_007115522.1:0-342 GCF_000164805.1 Carlito syrichta
AAAAAAAAAAAAAAAAAAGAAAAAGAAAAAGAAAAGAAAACTCCATTGAATCAGAAACTCCAGAGGTTTAACAAGTCTTCCAAGTCTGAGAACTGCTCTGGGGCTGTCCAGCATTTGGAGACTGCAGCTGACCTGATGATCATGGGCCCTGGAGTCAGGCAGAGCTAAGTTCAAATCTGTCTCACCACTTCCAGTCCTGTGACAATGAGACTTAAATCTTGACTCCTTACCTCCCTAGTGAAGTAGAGGTTATACATTTTTTATTTTTTTATTTTTTGAGTTGGAGTCTCACTCTGTCGCCCAGACTGGAGTACAGTGGCCGCTCCTGGCCACCGCAGCCTC
>NW_007115523.1:0-342 GCF_000164805.1 Carlito syrichta
AAACAGAAAGGACCAAGAATAGCCAGAACAATCCTCAGCAAAATACAAAAACAAAAACAAAAACAAAACAGGTGGTATCACATTACCAGACTTCAAACTTTACTATAAAGCTACAATAATCAAAACACCTTGGTATTGGTACAGGAACTGGCATATAGACAAATGGAATTGAATTGAGATTCCTGAAGTAAAACCTCAATTTTTTAACCAACTCATCTTGGACAAAGCCTCCACCACCTCCCACTGGGGAGAGGAGAACCTATTCAACTTAATGGCGCTGGGAAAACTGCCTGACCACATGCAGAAGATTCAGACAAGACCCCTATCTATCCTCATACACAA
>NW_007115524.1:0-342 GCF_000164805.1 Carlito syrichta
AGGGTGCGTGGGGGGCGGGGTGATAACAAGGTCAGGCTTGCATCCTCCAGAGACCTCCTGAGCCGCAGGGAGGAGACAGCTGGGGGGAGTCCCAGAGAGTAGGAAAGCAGGGCTTTTATTTGAGTCTCTCACTTGGAACGTGGCTCCAGGAGGAAGAACCCGGTTCTCGGGTTCCCACCTATGCTCTGAGGCGTCCGGCACCCAGGAGGTCTTCGGTGAACAGCTGGCAAGAACCCGTGACGCGTGGGGGCGTGGCCCGGGGCACGTGATCGGGGTATGGGCAGCCCTGGGCGGGAGGTGGCGGGGGTGGGCGTGGCCTGGGGGCAGGCGATGGTGTGGGCG
>NW_007115525.1:0-342 GCF_000164805.1 Carlito syrichta
GAGGTCCCCGACGTCACCGCGACCCCCGGGAGGCTCCTGTTCTTCGCGCCCACCGGCCGCACGTCGCCGCCTGAGGAGGGGGAAGCCCCGGCGGGCGACGCCATCATGTCGCCCGAAGAGGAGCTGGACGGGTACGAGCCGGAGCCCCTCGGGAAGAGGCCGGCGGTCCTGCCCTTGCTGGAGTTGGTCGGGGAGGCCGGCAGCGGCCCCGGCACGGACGGGTCCCTGCCCTCGACGCCGCCCCCCGCGGAGGAGGAGGAGGACGAGCTGTACCGGCAGTCGCTGGAGATCATCTCTCGCTACCTCCGGGAGCAGGCGACCGGCGCCAAGGACGCCAAGCCC
>NW_007115526.1:0-341 GCF_000164805.1 Carlito syrichta
AGGCGTGTGGCCCTCGCCTCTGTCGCTTTGCTCGGGAGGATTCGAACCCGCGCCAGGTGAGTACCTGCCTGCCCCGCCGCGCCTCCTCGCCGGGGCCTGGAGGTGTCTCGAGAATGCTTCTGCGCCGGAACGCGAAACTCTGGATGCGTCTCGAAAGCCCTTTTGGGCCTCTCGTACCCCTAACCTAGCGGATGCAGTGTCTGCCAAGGAGGACGAGTGCTTTAAGGCCCGGTGAGGGTCTTTAAAGTGGGCCCGGGCGCGGTGGCTCACGCCTGTAACCGCAGCACTCCGGGAGGCCGAGGCGGGAGGATCGGTGGAGCCCAGCAGGTCGAGGCTGCAGC
>NW_007115527.1:0-341 GCF_000164805.1 Carlito syrichta
CTCTACAAAAAAAATTTTAAAAATTAGCCAAGTGTGGTGGCGCACACCTGTAGTCCCAGCTACTCGAGAGGCTGAGGCGGGAAGATTGCCTGAGCCCAGGAGGTTGAGGGCTATGATGAGCTGTGATTGTGCTACTGCACCCCATCCTGGGCAACAAAATGAGACCCTGACTCAAACAAACAAACAAACCATGTTTATGTAATCGTGAATTCTGTAAAGGCATTAGTTTTCATTTACTTATTTTTGGGGACAGGGTTTTATTCTGTTGCCCAGACTGGAGTACAGTGGCATGATCGCAGCTCACTGAAGCCTCAACCTCCTGGGCTCAGGCAATACTCCCA
>NW_007115528.1:0-341 GCF_000164805.1 Carlito syrichta
AAAAAAAAAGAAAAGAAAAAGGAAACATGGGAGTTAAGGCCAGGTGAGCATGGAGGCTCATGCCTATAATCCCAGCACTTTGGGAGGCCAAGGCCAGAGGATTACCTTAGCCCACAGGTTCAAGACCAGCATGGGCAACTTGGTAAAACCTCATCTGTACAATAAATCAAAAAGTTAGCCGAGTGTGGTGACACGTGCCTGTGGTTCCAGCTGCTTGGAAGGCTGAGGGAGAAGAATCACCTGAGCCCAGCAGGTCGAGGCTGTGGTGGCCATGAATGTGCCACTGCACTCCAGCCTGGATGACAGAGTGAAACTCCGACTCAAAAAAAAAAAAAAAAAAA
>NW_007115529.1:0-341 GCF_000164805.1 Carlito syrichta
GGGGCAGCTGGCCAGCCAGGTGACTAAACTAGCTGAATTAACTAGTTTTCAAGGTGGCTAGTCAGCTGACTTAACTAGCTCTCTACCTGTCTAGTCACCTGGATAGCCAGCTGACTTAACTAGCCGACTTTATTAGACAGCCAGCTGGTTAATGAACTGACTTAACCAGGTCACTACCTACCCAGCCAGCTTGCTTAACTAGCTGTCTTAACTAGCTGGCCTGCTTTCTAGCCAGGTGAATTAACTAGCTAGCCACACAATTAGCCACCTGGATATCCAGATGAATTAACTAGGTGACATATCTAGCTAGCCAATTGTCTAGCCAGCTGAATAAATAAAAA
>NW_007115530.1:0-341 GCF_000164805.1 Carlito syrichta
ACGCTGGGGTGGCCATGAGTGTGCCACTGCACTCCAGCCTGGGCGACAGAGTGAGACTCCAACTCAAAAATAAAAAAAGACTATCAATAACAGCTACCCATGAAGCCTTTACTCTGTCAGGCATAATTACTTGGCTTAATCCTTAGTCCTGAGAGGTGGGTATGATCCCTGCTGAACTGATGGGGGGAGTGACTTAGCATCACCCTAGGAGCCCCTGAATGAGCTGGTGTTTTTGCCCCAACGCTGACTGCTGTTTTCTACCCAGCCTTTTCTTTTTTTTTTGGAGTGCAGTGGCCGCTCCCGGCCACCGCAGCCTCGACCTTCTGGGCTCTGGCGATCCT
>NW_007115531.1:0-341 GCF_000164805.1 Carlito syrichta
GGGGCGGGGACTGCAGGGCGCCCGTCGTGCCAGGCCAGTTTTCTTGTCCATCCCAGAGACGAGGTCTTGCCACGTGGCCCGGGCTGGTCTCGAGCTCCTGGACTCGAGCCACCTTCCTGCCTGGGCCTCCCGAAGCGCGGGGATGGCAGGCGTGAGCCCCCACCCCGACTAAAGCCGTGTCTGGAGAGGTGGGGCCGTGTGTGCCCGCGCCGCCCGCGCCTCACCTGGGGCCCGCCCCGCAGGGCTACTACCGGCGCACCCCCGCGTACCTCCCCATCCGCAAGCGCGACCGCCGCGGCTGCTTTGCGGTGCCCATGGTGCACTCCACCTTCCTGGTGGAC
>NW_007115532.1:0-341 GCF_000164805.1 Carlito syrichta
GAGGACCCTGCCCAAGACCACTGGCTAATTATAGGAAAATATGGAGTTTAGCCCAGGTTGCCTGGCTTGGAACTGTCCTGGATACCGCCTCTCTGCGGTCTAGCATTGTTAGAGTCAAAACCCCGGCATCAGTTGGGAAAAACAATTCATACAATTCTTATAAATAAAAGAAAACTTTTGTGGCTACTATGAAGTATACTGTATTCATTCCATGATCATGTGAATCCATTGGCTGGTCCCAACCACCCTCTTCTAATATTATAGTAAGTAGAAGGAAGGGTGATGCAGTGGTTTTAGAGCTGTGCATGTTGCCCAGCCAATCCTGTAACATCTATCCCTGC
>NW_007115533.1:0-341 GCF_000164805.1 Carlito syrichta
GGCTGCGGTGGCCGGGAGCGGCCACTGTACTTCAGTCTGGGCGATGGAGTGAGACTTCAACTCAAAAAAAAACCAACAAAAATTATGCCTTAACACTGATATGGTTTGGATGTGTCACCTCCAAATCACATTTTGAAATGTGTTTATGGTGGGGCATAGTGGGAGGTGTTTGGGCCACAGGGGTGGATCCCTAATGAAGGGCTTGGTGCCCTCCCTGTGGTGACGAGTGTGTTCTTGCTCCAGTAGTTCATGTGAGAGCTGGTTATTTATTTATTTATTTATTTTGAGTTGGAGTCTCACTCTGTCACCCAGACTGGAGTTCAGTGGCCGCTCCCAGCCAC
>NW_007115534.1:0-2097 GCF_000164805.1 Carlito syrichta
AACTGGCTAGCTGATTTAACTAGGTAGACACCTGGCTAGCCAGCTGACTTAATTAGCTAGCTACCTAACTAGCCAGGGGCTAGCCAGCTGACTTAACTAGCCGATTTAACCAGGTAGCCAGTTGGCTTTTCAGCTGACTAAAGTAGTGAGCTACCTAGCTACCCAGTTGGGTAGCCACTTGAATTAATTAGCTGACTTAACCACCTAGGCAGCTGGTTAGCCAGCTGACTCAACTAGCTGACATAACAATTTATCTAGCTGGCTAGCGAGCTGTTATAACTAGCTGAAAACACTAGCTAGACTGATGGCTAGCCAGCTGACATAACAAGCTAGCTACCTAGCTAGCCAGCTGGGAAGTCAGATGAATTAACTAGCTGAATTAAATGGCTAGCAACCTGGCTAGCCAACTGACTTAACTAGTTTGCTACCTAGCTAGCCAGCTGGCAAGCCAGCTGACTTAACTATCTGACTTAAATAACTGGCCTTCTTGCTAGTCAGCTGAATTAATTAGCTTGCTATATAGGTAGCCAGCTGACTAGACAGCTGACTTAACTAGGAGACTTAACTTGATAGCCAGCTGTTTAGCCAGCTGACTTAATTATCAAGCAACCTAGCTAGCCAGCTGCCTAGATGGCTGACTTAACTATGTGACATAACTAGCTAGCCAGCTTGCTGGACAGCAGACATTACTAGCTAGCTAACTAGCTAGCCAGCTTTATAGCCAGCTGATTAAACTAGGTTACTTAACTAGCCAGCCAGCTGGCTTGACTGTTGACATAAGTAGCTAGCTACCCAGTTAGCCAGCTGTCTAGCCAGCTTACTTATCTGGGTTACTTTACTAACCAGCCATCTTGCAAGCAGGCTTATGTAACTGCATAGCTACCAAGTTAGCCAGCTAGATAGCCAGTTGACTTAACTATTTAGCTACCTACATATCCCACTGTCTTGTCAGCTGACTTAGCTACCTAACTTTCTAGCTAACCAGTTGGCTGGCGAGCTGACTTAACTAGTTGACTTAACTAGCAAGCCAGCTAGCTAACTGGATAACTAGGCAAGTGGATAACCAGCTGACTTAACTAGCTGACTTAACTATCCAGCCAGCTGTTGTAACTAGCTGACTTAACTACCTAGCTAGCTAGTAAACCAGCTGAGTTTACTAGCTGAAATAACTATCCAGCATCCTAGCTAGCTAGATAGCTGACTTAACTAGCTGACTTAAGTAGCAAGCTGACATAGGTAGCTGACTTAACTAACTGGCTACCTAGCTACCCAGTTGACCTTACTAGCTGAAATAACTGGCCAGACTGCTCTCTAGTCATCTGAATTAACTAGCTTTTTAACAAGATAGCGAGTTGCCTAGCCAACTGACTTAACGAAGTAACTTAATTAGCTAGACAGCTGGTTAGCCAGCTAATTAATCAACTAATTGGTTAACGTGCTAGGCAGCTGGCCAGCCAGGTGACTAAACTAGCTGGCTTAACTAGTTATCCAGCTGGTTAAGCAAGTTGCCTTAACTAGCTCTCTAGCTCTCTAGCCATCTGCGTAGTCAGCTTTCTTAACTAGCTGACTTAATTAGCTAGCCCTCTGGCCAGCCAACTGACTTAACTAGGTCACTACCTAGCTAGCCTGCTGGCTAGCCAGCTGAGTTAACTAGCTCTCTTAACGAGCTGATCAGCTTTCTTGCAAGTTGAATTAAGTAGCTTATTACATAACTAGTCAGCTGGCTATCCAGCTGAATTGACTAGGTGACTTATCTAGCTAACCAGTTGTCTAAACAGCTGACTTAAATAGCAAACTACATAGCTAGCTAGTGCGCTAGTCAGCTGACTTATCTATTTAGTGACTTAACTATCTAGACAGATGGCTATACGGTTGGCATAACCAGCTTGCTACCTAGCTGGCAAGTTTGCTAGCAGCCTGACAACAAGCTGATTTAACTAGCGAGCCAGTTGAATAGCCAGCTGACTTAATTGCCTAGCTACGTAGATAGCCATCAGTCTAGACACCTGACTAAAGTAGCTGACTTAACGAAGCAGCCAACTGGCTAACCAGCAGACTTAACTAACTAGTTACCTAGAGAGACACCTGAATAGCCAG
>NW_007115535.1:0-341 GCF_000164805.1 Carlito syrichta
TAAAAAAAAAAAAAAAAAAAAAAAAAAAAAAAAAAAAAAAAAAAAAAAAAAAAGAAACATTGACCTTAAATTGCACTGTAGACTAAATGGGATCCAAGAGACACAGAACATTTTACACCTGAGCTGCAGAATACATGTTCTTCTCATAAGCACATGAAACACTCTTTAGGTTAGACTATGTTAAATCACAAAACAAGTCTCAACAAATTTCTAAAAATTTAAATCATGTCAAGTATCTTCTCAAATAAAATGAGAAATCAATAATGAGGAATTTTGAAAACAGTACAAATACATGGAAATGTACAACTAATGGGTCTATGAAGAAATTAAGAAGGAAGTTA
>NW_007115536.1:0-341 GCF_000164805.1 Carlito syrichta
AATCCACTCACCTCAGCCTCCCAAGGTGCGGGATTACAGGCTGAGGCACCGAGCCCGGCTTATTCTTTTATTAAGTAGCTATTAATTAAGAATAAAGTTAGCTATTTTTTTTTTTGAGTTGGAGTCTCACTCTGTCACCCAGACCGAAGTGCAGTGGTACACTCCCGGCCACCACAGCCTCAACCTGCTGGGCTCCAGCGATCCTTCTGCCTCCGCCTTCCAGGTAGCTGGAATTACAGGCACGCGTTACCATGCCCGGCTAATTTTTGATTTATTGTAGCGATGAGGTCTTGCCAAGTTGCCCAGGCGGGTCTCGAACCCGCGGACTCAGGCAATCCACT
>NW_007115537.1:0-341 GCF_000164805.1 Carlito syrichta
AGGTGAATGCCTCTCACCCCGCCACTGAATAATGGAACTAACGATAAAAGAAAGAAATCAGTCACAAGTGAGGAAAAATCAATGGAAGAACACAGTAATTCCCAAGGTAACAATGAGAAAATGCCTGAAAAATCAGACCACTGAGCCCAAACAATGGAAGTCACCAATGAATGACCCCAGAATACAACAGGGATTAGGGAATGGATGGAAAGAATGAATGAGACCCAAGAAAGACAAGATGCAACACTGAAATATCTTGTAACAGATTTTGACCATAAAAAATTTCATCCTAGGCAGGCTCGGTGGCTCAGCCTGTAATCCCATGCTTTGGGAGGCTGAGG
>NW_007115538.1:0-341 GCF_000164805.1 Carlito syrichta
AAAAAAAAAAAAAAAAAGAAAGAAAGAAAAATATCAACTTGTAAGATAATATAGTAGCAAGGCACTGAATACCTAGATGTTGCATGCTATTGATAGAGAAACTACAAGACACACACACAGTGGAACACTATTCAGCCTTAAAAAGGGGGGATTGTGTGACCACCACAGGGATGGACCTATGCTAAAAAAATTAAGCTAGAAACACACACACACACACACACACACACACACACTCACAAAATCACGTGGTCTCACTTATATGTAGAACCAGAAACAAAAACATCAAATAGATCAAATAGAGAATAAACAGTGGCTACTAGGGTCAGGGTGGGGGGGGGGGG
>NW_007115539.1:0-341 GCF_000164805.1 Carlito syrichta
AGCACGCGCCTGTAACTCCGGCTACTCGGAAGGCTGAGGCGGAAGGATCGCTACTAAATGAATATTTAAAAGCCAGAGACCTAAGCTAACCCCGCAGTTTTACCAATAAGGAAAGGAGACCCAGAAAAGAGAAGCGATTTGCCAAGGTTACTCAGCTCAGTCAGCGGTGTTGGAGCTGCTGCCTGGGCCACAGACCCCTGGGCTATGGAAAAAGAGTGACGCCCCATGGGCGAGGAGGACAAGGGTGAAGGGGAGGTGTCCCCAACAAGGTCGGAATCTCGGCCACGGCTCCCCTGGCCTGTCCCCAGAGAACAGGCCACAGGGCTGGGAGTCAGGTCGTC
>NW_007115540.1:0-341 GCF_000164805.1 Carlito syrichta
ACACTAATTAGGCAGGTAGTGTCGCACAACACTAATAAGGCAATTAGCATCAGACGACGCAAATGAGGGAAGTAGTATCGTAGAATAGTGATAAGGCAAAAAGTGTCAGACGATACTAATAAGGCAAGTAGTATTAGAAGACACTAATATGGCAAGTAGTATTAGACGACACTAATAAGGCAAGCAGTATCATAAGAAAATAATAAGGCAAGTAGTATAAGAAGAGACTAATAAGGCAATTACTATCATAAGAAACTAACAAGGCAAGTAGTATCACACGGCACTAATAAGGCAAGTAGTATCAGACGACACTAATAAGGCAAATATTATCATAAGACACT
>NW_007115541.1:0-341 GCF_000164805.1 Carlito syrichta
GGGGAGGGTGCGGTGTGCCACGTGCTCCCATGTGGCTTGCCTCCCTTCATACCCAGCCTTCGAGGGCGTTGGCGCTGCCCCGGGGCCTAGAGGGCAGGGCGGCGCGGAGAGAGGTCGCTCGCCCAGCCCCCGCCGCTGGGGACGGTGGAGCCCGGCTCAGGCTGAGGGCTCCCGGGCCTGGCGCTTGGCGCCGTGGTGGTGCGACCTGCCTGTGGTAGGCACTGGGGGTGGGCTCTGTCTCCGGGAGGTGCTCCCTCCCTCTCTCTCTATTGAGTCCGAGTCTCCCTCTGTCACCCGGGCTGGAGTGCAGGGGCACGGTCGTGGCTGCGCAGCCTTGACCC
>NW_007115542.1:0-341 GCF_000164805.1 Carlito syrichta
CCTCCCCTTCCTCCTCCCCTTCCCCCTCCCCACCCCTCCTCTTCCACCTCTTCTTTCTCTACCTCCCTTCCCCCTTTCCCACTCCTCCTGCTCCTCCCCATTTTTCCTCCTCCTCTTCCTTCTTTCCCGCTCCTTTCTCCACCCCATGTCCTCCTCCTCTTCCTTCTCCACCTCCCCTCCTTCTTTCCATGTTTCTTCCTCTCTCACTCCTCCTCCTCTTCCTCTCCCTCTTCCTTCTCCGCCAGTCCTTCCTTCCCATCCTCCTGCTTTTCCTCCTCTTCCTTCTTCTCACCTCCTCTCCCCCATCCTTCCTCCTCCTCCTTCTCTACCCCCTCCCACCC
>NW_007115543.1:0-341 GCF_000164805.1 Carlito syrichta
CGGGGGGGCTGATGACCGCAGGAGGTGGGGGCTCCGGCTGTCATCCCCCGCTCCCGCCAAGGTTGGTCTCCCAGAGACAGAGCAGTTTCCTCCAGGAAACGCCACCGGGCGGTCCCATCCGCTGCCCATTGTCTGCGGGTCCGGGGGCCGTCCGTCCCTCCCCCAAACACGGTTTCCGAACCGCCCTCCCACACCCAGCCCAGCGCGAGGGGCCGGACCGGGTCCCCCCGCCGTCCGGGAGCGACGCTGGGAAACGCTCCCGGGGCCGGTTGGGGCGCCGGGGGGCGCCTGCGCCCCCGAATCGGCTCCCGAGGGCGAGAGCGGGGCGAGCTCACGAATCC
>NW_007115544.1:0-340 GCF_000164805.1 Carlito syrichta
AAAAAAAAAAAAAAAAAGAAAAGATAAGCTACACACTGGGAGCAAATATTTGTAAATCATATATATGATAAAGGGTTTGTATTCAGAATATATAAAACACTCTCAAAACCCAATAATAAGAAAGCAAACAACCTAATAAATAAAGTGAGCAAAAGATTTTTAAAGATACTTCACCAAAAAAGATATATGGGTGGCAAATAAGCACATGAAAAAATGTTCAGCATCACTAGTTAGTTGGGTAATGCAAATTAAAGCCATAATAAAATATCACTTCATACCTTTTTTTTATTTTTTATTTTTTGAGTCGGAGTCTCACTCTGTCGCCCAGACTGGAGTGCAG
>NW_007115545.1:0-340 GCF_000164805.1 Carlito syrichta
ACTGCCCTCCAGTCTGGGCGACCGAGTGAGACTCCAACTCAAAAAAAAGAAAAGAAAAAAAGACGCGGGTCCGGCGCGGGATCAGGCGCGCACGTGGACGTCGTGCCCGCAAAGCCGGAGCCTCCCGTGGGCCCCGCTCCACCTGCTTCGAGGTCAGGCGAGTTCTCTCTTCACGAAGCGCCCAAGGTTAGAGGGACGCCGTCCCCGGCGCAAGGCCGTCTCAAGACTCCAGACCCCGCCACCACCGCGTCCCGGCACCGACGACCTTCGCGAGAGCGCCCATCCGCGGCCTGGGAAAAGGCCGGCTTCTTCGGCGGCCCCGCGGCCGGGCCGTGCCCCG
>NW_007115546.1:0-340 GCF_000164805.1 Carlito syrichta
GGACCCTGGAGCGGGAGAATCAGGAGCTGCGAGGCCTGCTTCAGGGGCTCCCGGGGCGGCCAGGAGGCCAGGTGAGCCCCGCCCCCTCCGCCCGGCAGCCCCCCAGGCCTTCCCGGCCTGACTGTCCTTCTCGCGTGCCCTCAGCGCCCCCTGCTGGACGAGCAGAGCAAGGACACCGCGCCGCCAGCGCCAGCCGGGGCTCCCGGGGCTCCCCTGGTCGCCGCCCCCCGCCCCCAGGCCTTGGACTTGGCCCTTCTGGCACCAGACTCAGCGCTCCTGGGGTCCGCTGAGCATCCCCAGGCGTCTGACTCAGACCCACAGGCGACAGAGGGGCTCCTCC
>NW_007115547.1:0-340 GCF_000164805.1 Carlito syrichta
CACTCACCTCAGCCTCCCAAAGTGCTGGGATTACAGGCTGAGCCACTGAGCCCAGCTTCTAGGCTCTCTTAAACCCTCTCCAGGGAGGTTTCTGCCCCACCACCTTACTGAAACCTCTAGTCAAGGTCACCAAGGATCTCCACTTTGCTAAACCAGTGCTCAATTCTCAATCCTCAGCTTCCTTGGCCTGACACCTTCTGTTATTATTGTTGTTGAGCAGAGGTCTGTGAGCCCACAGTGCTGAACCATCATTAAGAATGAGGATTCTGAGCTGGGCTCGGTGGCTCAGCCTGTAATCCCACGTCTTTGGGAGGCTGAGGTGAGTGGATTGCCTGAGCCC
>NW_007115548.1:0-340 GCF_000164805.1 Carlito syrichta
AAAGTGCTGAAGTATTTCATTTTTTGTGTGTCTGCCAATTTTGAATAGAGTTGTGCTTTTTGTTTGACTCTTTGCCTTTTTATGGTTAGTGTATAAAAATACAACTGTCTTGTGCACATTTATTTTGTACTTGAGACTTTATCAAAATCATTTATTAGTGCAAGCAGGCTTATGACAAATTCTTTTGCATTTTCAAAGTATAGGAATACGTTGTCAGCATAGATTGATAACTTGACTTCCTCTTTTCTTTTTGTATACCCTGGATTGCCAGAAGGAGAAAAAGGAGAAGAAGGAGAAGAAGGAGAAGAAGAAGAAGAAGAAGAAGAAGAAGAAGAAGAAG
>NW_007115549.1:0-340 GCF_000164805.1 Carlito syrichta
GGGACTGCCCAGGATTGGGCTGCAATAGCCACAACCAGATACACACACACCCACACCTACACCGAGAGCTACACAGACACGCCGGGAAGGAAACAGGCAGACGCCGTGTCCACTCTAACAGGCTGACAGACGGACAGTCATGCACGCACCGACACACGCTCAGATGGCCCCGCACACCCAAATGCCCTCTCGTCGTAATACCGACACTGTGCCAGGCGCACACACAGCGACAACGCTGACAACACCCACCCACCCACGTCCACACACGGTTCCGGACGGGCCTCTTTGATCTTGCCCTGCCAACTTGGCGAGCCCCCGGGCCGCGCCGGGCCCCTGCCCC
>NW_007115550.1:0-340 GCF_000164805.1 Carlito syrichta
AGGGCGGTGAGTGGAGGGCCTGCGGCAAGGAACACGGGGGAGGGAAGCAGAAGGAAGGAGCGAGGGGGGGCGATCTGCACCTGGGGACGGGGAGGAGAGAGAGAAGGAGCCTGCGTGGGGGTCCTCAGCGGGGGACACGGGGCTGGGGCGGAGGTTGCGCTTGGCGTCTTGCACCTCCCGGGCAACCAGAACTTGACTCCCCCCCACTTTTTACAATAAAGATGTGGGGTACAATTCAGGGTTAGGTATACAAACGTTGATGGTGCAGGTACCCTTGTGCATGAGGTGTGCCCCTCCCTCCCCTAGCAGTTTCCCTCAACTGCCAATCCCACCCCCCTCC
>NW_007115551.1:0-340 GCF_000164805.1 Carlito syrichta
TAGTTAAGTAACCTGGCTAAGTCAGTTCACTAGACAGCTGGTGAGCTAGGTAGCTAGGTAAGTAAATCAGCTCACAAGCTATCGGGCTATGTAGGTAGCTAGCTAGTTAAGTCAGCTGTCTATCCAGCTGGCTAGCTATGTAGCTAGGAATTTAGGTCAGCCTGCTAGCAAGCTGGCCATCTGACTTAACTAGCTTTTTAACTACCTAACCAGATGGATAACCAACTGACTTAGTGAGTTGACTTAGTTAGCTAGCCAGCTGTTTGCCAGCTAACTTAATTACCTGACTTACCCAGCTAGTCAGCTGGCTAGCCAGATGACTAAACAAGCTGGCTAACTA
>NW_007115552.1:0-2300 GCF_000164805.1 Carlito syrichta
CTGTTGACATATGCCATCTAATTCAAGATTGTAGGGAAATGATGATGATTATATACCATTGAGTAACTTATGAACTAATGTCTTAACGATTTTTCCCCGAGTTTTATATATATATATGTTTTTTGTAATTCTTAGGTCATAATAATGATTACACAGTAGTATACTAATATGTTGCTTTCTGAAATCTGAGTTCTTTGAAATCTTTTTTTATAGTTTTATGTGCACTTTGTACTTCTCTCAGTCTACGTATCAGATACAGACTTTTGGTATTATTTATAATAAATAAAATATACATATATCACTCTAAAACTTTATGAGTAAGATAACTAGAGAAGAGGAATTTGGGTTTGTGTGCACGAATGTGTGCTTACCTAAGGAGGTAATGACTATGGAACAAACATAATTTAAAATCTGAAAGCAAATCTTTTTTCCTTGCTCCAATTGAATTTTCATTCATTAAAATCTAAAGCCTTCTGGTTCAGAATTTCAGTATAGAAATTTTCTTTTTTATTTGCCTGTTATTCATACATGACCTAATATAGTACTCACTGTTCCATGTCCAGAAATTATTTGGCCTACTTAGACATTTCAAGGATTTTTAAAAATCAAATTTAATAGTGTTTCAGAAATCACTATGACAATGTATTTCACAGTGGATGCTTCTGGTTGTATATTAAAATTAGCTCATTACATTTTCTTCACAACTTGAAAATATCACTGAAGACTTTTGAGAGTTATACTTCCTTTCACATTGTATGTTGTTTTTTTTTTTTAGTTGGAGTCTCAGTCTTGTTACCCAGGTTGAAATTCATGGCCACCGCAGCCTCAACCTGCTGGGTTCAGGTGATCCTTCTACCTCAGCCTTTCAAGTAGCTGGAACTATGGATACACGCAACCATGCCCAGCTAGTTTTTGTGATTTATTGTAGAGACGAGGTCTCACCAACTTGCCCAGGCTGGTCTCAAACCCCGGCACTCCTGCAGTCTTGCCTTGGCCTCCCAAAATACTAGGATTACTGATGGAGAAACCACCCCCAGCGGGTATAATTTATAAAATTGACTTTTGACTTTATTGGGCCAATATGCTAGGTGAAAACTTGGGAGACTATAAATCAACAAGTTTTTTGACTTTGTTTTGTCATTTAAACCAAGTGAACAAACACAAGACAATGCTAGTTGTATAATAAGTACTTTAGAATTACCAATAAATCTTCCTCTTATAGTAAGTCTGTAGCCCTCAGTAAAATATGGAAAATAGCCCAAAAGAAGAATTGGCATTGATTCTACATAAGCAGTCTGTTAACATATTTTGTATGTTGTGTGTTTTATATACTGTGTTCTTAAAATAGTTTAAGCAAATTATCCCAGAAGGAGAAAACCAAAAATTGCATGCTTACATGTATAGGTCAGAGCTAAACACTGGGTTCCTGCAGACAAAGATGAGAGGAGCAGACATTGGGGATTTGGGAAGGGGGAGAGAGGGAGGCAGGAGTTGAAAATCTGCCAAATGTGCACCAACTTCACTATTCGGTGATGGGCTCAGCTTAAGCCTAAACCGCAGCTCACAGAACATGCCCATGTAACAAAACCTCACAGGTACCCACAGAAATAAAAAAAGGAAAATCAGAAGGAAGAGAAAATGTTTTTACTATTTATTAAATCAAGATGGATCATCATTAAGTTTTTCATCCTTGCTGTCTTCACATTGAGTGGCCGAGGATGAAGAGGAGAGGAAGGCTGGTCTTGTTGTTAGTGACAGAGGTAGGAGAAGAGTTGAAGTGCAGGCAGAGAGGTGGGACATTTGTTGTTGCTTTACAAAACCACAGCTTTTTGTCAGCCCCTTTTGCATTTTCATTTCTCTAAAAATGTTTCTATATGGTACCAATTCATACACTGTTTGTTTTAGTTTGAATACCCTGTTAATGGAGGGTCCATCTTACAAAAGAAGTCAAAGACCAGGCACGGTGGCTCATACCTATAATCCCCACACTTTGGGAGGCCGAGGTGAAAGGACTGCCTGAGCCACGGATTCGAGTCCAGTCTGGGCAACTTGGTGAGACCTCATCTCTACAATAGATCAAAAAATTAGACCGGCATGGTGATGCATGCCTGTACCTTCAACTACTTGGGAGTCTGAGGCAGAATGATCACCTGAGCCCTGCAGGTTGATTCTGCAGAGGTTGTGAACATACCCATGCACTCCAACCTGGGCAACAGTGAGATGCTGACTCAAAGAAAAAATGTGTGTATATATATATATATATATATATATATATATATATACACAATGTAAGAGAAGTC
>NW_007115553.1:0-340 GCF_000164805.1 Carlito syrichta
ACCCGCGCTGGGGACAGACCCTGCAGTTCCTGCTGCGGGCCCCCGAGCTGGCGCTGGTGCGGTTCGTGGTGGAGGACTACGACGCCACGTCTCCCAACGACTTCGTGGGCCAGTTCACGCTGCCGCTGCACAGCCTGAAGCAAGGTCGGCGGGCGCGGGCGGAGGGGTGGGGGCCGGGATCGGCCCCTTGGCGCCCGAGGCTCCTCCGAGAGCCTGCCTGACCCGGCCGCCCCCCCAGGATACCGCCACATCCACCTGCTCTCCAAGGACGGGGCCTCGCTGTCGCCCGCCACGCTGTTCGTCCACGTCCGGGTCCAGCGCTCCTGAGCCCCGGCGGCCG
>NW_007115554.1:0-340 GCF_000164805.1 Carlito syrichta
GGCGTTGGGGTCTCACTGTGTGGGCCCGTCTGGGCCAGGCACGGACTCGCTCACGGCCGCCGCAGCCTGGACGTGCTGGGCTCCGGCGATCCTCCCGCCTCGGCCTCCCCCACCGCCACGCCCGGCTCGTTTTTTTTGATTTGTGGCAGAAACGGGGTCTTGCTGTGCTGTCCCGGCTGGTCTCGTACTCCTGGGCCCTGGCGAGACTTCATTCTTCCTCTTCTCATCGTTTTGCTTATTTTGTGCGTTGGGGGGTCTCACTGTGTTGCCCAGGCCGGAGGACCACGGCCCGCTCATGGCCACTGGCCGTCCGTCCCTTCGGGAGGCCGAGGCGAGAGGA
>NW_007115555.1:0-340 GCF_000164805.1 Carlito syrichta
TCACCTCAGCCTCCCAAAGGCGTGGGATTACAGGCTGAGCCACCGAGCCTGGCTCTATCTCTATTAATTTAAAATAAAATATATGCTGGATTAAATAAAATACATTATTAAAATTAATTTCACTTAAAAAAATTTTTTTTGCTTATTAGTAAATTTATAGTTTGCAATTATCACAAAAATCTAATTTGAAGATATTTCCATCACCTCAATAAGAACCCTGGGTTTTTTTGGTTTTTTTTTTTAGTTGGAGTCTTACTCTGTTGCCCAGACTGGAGTGCAGTGGCACGCTCCCGGCCACCGCAGCCTCGATCTGCTGGGCTCCGGCGATCCTTCCACCTCA
>NW_007115556.1:0-340 GCF_000164805.1 Carlito syrichta
TAGGTGACTTAACTATCTAGCCAGTGGGCTAGACAGCTGACTTAACTATCTAGCTACCTAACTAGCCAGTTGTCAAGTCAGCTGACTTAACCAGGTAACATAACCAGCTAATCAGCTGGCTAGCAGGCTGATTTAACTGCCTAGTTACATAGCTAGCCAGCTGGACAGCCAACTGACTTAACTAGCTAGCTACCTATGTAGCCTGCTGGTTTGCCAGCTCACTTAGCTTACTAGCTACCTAGCTAACCAGCTGGCTAGTGAGCTGACAAAACTAGGTTGCTTAACTAGCTAGCTAACTGGCTAGCCAGCTGACTTAACTAGTTGATTTACGAGCTAGGCA
>NW_007115557.1:0-340 GCF_000164805.1 Carlito syrichta
TAAGCGGTATCCTCCCACACCCTACCCAGACAGGGAAGGGTGCCGCCAATGCCCCTCCCGCCTATGGGTCAGGGCTAGGCTGAGGATGGCCCCCAGGGGCCTCACCTGCCGCCAGCAGCCCCACCCCACTGCCCAGGCTCCCGGGACCCACTGACTCCGGCACAAACAAGCTGCATCCCAGGAGGCAGGAGCATGCCCGGGGTTGGCGGGGCAGGATGACCTTGCCCAGGCCCCAGGCCCCCCTTCCGCACTCTCCAAGGCTCGGGGCTTGCTTGGGGTCAGCCCAGCCCACAGCAGGGAGCTGGGCCTATCTGGGGAGCCCCCTCCCCGCCCAGGCCCA
>NW_007115558.1:0-340 GCF_000164805.1 Carlito syrichta
ATCCACTCACCTCAGCCTCCCAAAGGTGCGGGATGACAGGCTGAGCCACCGGGTCCGGCTGGAAAAGGCTTTCTTTTTTTTTCTGAGTTGGAGTCCCACTCTGTCGCCCAGGCTGGAGGGCAGTGACATGCTCCCAGCCACCGCAGCCTCGATCTGCTGGGCTCTGGTGATCCTTCAGCCTTCCAAGTAGCCTTCCAAGTAGCAGGAACTACAGGCATGCACTACCATGCCCGGTTAATTTTTGATGTAGCGACGAGGTCTCACCAAGTTGCCCGGGTGGGTCTCGAACCCGCAGACTCAGGCAATCCACTCGCCTCGGCCTCCCAAAGTGCTGGGATGA
>NW_007115559.1:0-340 GCF_000164805.1 Carlito syrichta
GCATCCATACACTGAGAAGTTTCTCCATTTCCTCCAACACTTTTCATGCTTCTTTGATATGATTGTTGACATCATTGGCACAGCAGATTTTTCATGTTTTATGATCATGCTCTTGTTCTTTAGAATTGTGCCAACTGTTGAACAATTCATGTTATAAGAACAAGCAACATCTACCATATTTTCATGTACTCCACTCTTTCAATTTTGTTCACTTGAGTTTCCATTACCAGTTGGAGCTTCTTAGCACGATTAGCTACATCACTGCTGCTTTTACGCTTGTTTCTGGACATCCTGGGCTTGAAATAAGGACACTGTACATTACTATACAGTAAAGTACACA
>NW_007115560.1:0-340 GCF_000164805.1 Carlito syrichta
CCGGCGGCTCGGGGGGCGGGCTGACGGCCACGGCGACCTGCACGGGCCGCGACGTCAGCACCAGGCGGCAGCGCCCCACCTGCACCGTCTCGCGGTAGAACGCGGGCACCGACTCGCCGTCCACTTCGGTCCACTGCAGGCGGCCGGGGCCGCGCAGGGGCACGTCCTGCTGGAAGTCGTAGTCCCAGCGGTTCCGGTCCTCGGCGTTCAGCTCCGCCAGGCGCGTCTGCAGCTCGCGGCTCAGCTCCTCGTGGTCCACCGGCCCGAAGAGGCTGCGGCAGGCGCTGGAGCGCGCCAGGACGGGGTGGGTCCCGCGGGAGACCAGACGCTCCATCGTGGC
>NW_007115561.1:0-340 GCF_000164805.1 Carlito syrichta
ACAACATCCTGACAAGATACTGCAATGTCTTCAGCAGGTAGCAGGAAACTTACTTCACTGAAAGTCCCATTTCCATGTGAAGAGATGATAAAAATGTGGCTAAGGATGTGCATAATATTCCCGTGGAGATATTATCCAGAGAGGCTGAAGTTGAAAAACTTCTAGCTATAAAAAATATTGGTTACTTTAAGAAAAGGGAATGGCATTTTTGGGACTTTTGGTCATAAAACCAACAATTAAAGAAAGAAAGTTAGGTTTTTTTGACTTTAAATACTGAAAGAGAAATTTCTTGAAACTTAGATTTTTTGTTTTTGCTTAAAATTCCCTGGAAGGTAGGGCT
>NW_007115563.1:0-340 GCF_000164805.1 Carlito syrichta
CCACCACAGCCTCCACCTGCCAGGCTCAGGTGATCCTTCCACCTCCACCTACCAAGTAGCTGAAACTACAGGCAGACATCACCAAACATGGATAATTTTCTGGTTTATTGTAGACACAAGGTCTCACCAAGTTGCCCAGTTTGGGTCTTGAATCCCTGGACTCAGGCAGTCCTCTTGCCTCTGCCTCCCAAAGTGCTGGGATGGCAGGCATGAGCCACTGCAGCCAGTCTGAGAGTGGTGCATTTTAAAAATAGTTCTGGGATGGCAACCATTGGAGATAGAAGTTTCTCCCCTTTCTATCATGTGTGTGTAAATCCCCTGGCTGGATTCCCAGACTCTC
>NW_007115564.1:0-340 GCF_000164805.1 Carlito syrichta
TGCACTCCAGTCTGGGCGACCGAGTGAGACTCCAACTCAAAAAAAAAAAAAAAATTTCTTGTTTAAGCCACTCTGATATGGCAGTTCTAGAAAACCAATACAACCTCTAAAGGAAGCTCAAATAAATCAGTTGACATGCTGGTTTCTTAGTCACTTTGGAAATAGATAAAAGTAATTTTTTTTTTAGATTGGAAAATAAAGTTAATTTAGAAGTTAGAGAAAAAGAAAGAAGCGATTCACCTCCCCAAGGTAGGGGAGGGAGCCAAGGCTAGAAAAACAGGGTGACTATAGCTCAAAAAGCCACGTGACTAGACTAGAATTTAGTAAAACAAGGGTCAAA
>NW_007115565.1:0-340 GCF_000164805.1 Carlito syrichta
ACCTGCTGGGCTCAGGCGATCCTTCTGCCTCAGCCTTCCAAGTAGCTGGCACCACAGGTATGCACTACCATGACCGGCTAATTTTTTGATTTATTGTAGAGACGAGGTCTTGCCAAGTTGCCTAGGCTGGTCTCGAACCCCTGAGCTAAGGTAATCCTCTAACCTCTGCCTCCCAAAGTGTTTGGGTTACAGGTGTGAGCCACCACACCCCACCTTTAAACCCATTTTATAGATAGAGAAGCCAAGGCTCAGAACAGTGAGCCATTCAGCTAAAGAGTGGCTGAGTTATGCCAGGTGTGGTGGCTCACGCCTGTAATCCCAGCACTTTGGAAGGTGGAGG
>NW_007115566.1:0-340 GCF_000164805.1 Carlito syrichta
CAAACCTGGAATTTATTTATTTTTTTAGAAAGCAGGATTTATCGAGAGGACAGAAAAGCTCCCACAGTGGGAGGAGACTGAAGAGGTTGCTCCGAAATTTATGTATTTATTTACTTACTTACTTACTTACTTGAGTTGGAGTCTCACTCCATAGCCCAGGCTGGAGTGCAGTGGCAAGCTCATGGCCACCCCCACCCCCTTGTCAACCTGCTGGCCTCAGGTGATCCTTCCACCTCAGCCTTCCTAGTTGCCAGAACTACAGGAGCACATCACCATGCCTGGCTAATTTTTGATTTATTATAGAGACAAGGTCTTGCCAAGTTGCTTGGACTGGTCTGGG
>NW_007115567.1:0-339 GCF_000164805.1 Carlito syrichta
AGTCGGTAAGGAGCCTCCTGCCAGGTTGAGGGCAAGGCGGGCCCGAAGCTTCGAATCTGGGTGAGTGACTCCAGCCGCCTCTCCAGAGCGTGCGAATCAATATTACCCACGGGGACGCCTGGAGCCCCACAAATGTTAGCGGGTTTTGTCGCTCTGGGGGCATGCGGAGGGTGGGCTGTGACGGTTTGTCCCTCTCGCTTCCTCCTCATCTGCTCTCCCAGGAGACGCCAACCAACGAGCTGAGCGTCCAGGGGCCTCCCGAGGGGGACACGGACTCGTCCACGCCCCCGGCGCCCCCGACGCCTCCCCACCCCGCCACCCCCGGAGATGGGTTTCCCA
>NW_007115568.1:0-339 GCF_000164805.1 Carlito syrichta
CCTCGCCTATAAATAATTAACAAACAAATAAAGAAAATTAGCCAGGTGTGGTGGCATGAACCTGTAGTCTCAGCTACTTGGGAGGCTGAGGTGGGAGGATTGCCTGAGCCCAGGAGTTGGAGGTCATAGTGAGCTGTGGTCATGCCACTGTACTCCAGCCACAGCAATACCATAGAGAGAGAGAGAGAGAGAAAGAGAGAGAGTGCCAAAAAAAGTATATACATTTTAAGAGATGTTATCTATGTTTTACTTTTGAAGTTAAATTGAATCAGGTAGCAATGTATAGTATGATATTCACTCAACCATGCTTTTTTTTTTTTTTTTTTTTTAGTCAGAGTC
>NW_007115569.1:0-339 GCF_000164805.1 Carlito syrichta
AAAAAAAAAAAAAACAATTAAAATTAGCCAGGTGTGGGTCAGGCTTGGTGACTCAACCTGTAATACCAGCACTTTGGGAGACTGAGGCGAATGGATTGCCTGAGCCCACAAGTTCGAGACCAGCCCGGGCAACTTGGCGAAGCCTCATCTCTACAGTAAATAAAAAATTAGTTGGGCATGGTAGCACACATCTGTAGTTCCGGCTGCTTGAAAGGCTGAGACAGAAGGATCACCAGAGATTAGCAGATCGATGCTGGGGTGACCATAAGTGTGCCATGGCACTCCAGCCTGTGTGACAGAGTGAAACTCCAACTCATTAAAAAAAAAAAAAAAAAAAAA
>NW_007115570.1:0-339 GCF_000164805.1 Carlito syrichta
AAGCTGACCTTGACCTTGGGCGGTGTGAGCTCCGTGTTGGACCCGTGGAGGATGGAATCCTTGCAAAACACAAGGAACAATGGCAAGACCTTCTCAAGGAGGCAGGAGGTGGGATAAACCTGCTAAGTTTCTCTGTAGGCAAATCCCAAGGTCTCTTCTATGTTCTAAATATTTTTGTGCCCACTCACTGCAAACAATACTTTTAACCGCCATGGTCTTTTTCTGAAAATGTCTCTCCTCCTTGAACATCATGGCCGTGGGACTGTTTCCTTCCAACTTTGGCCTTTTTTTTTTTTTTTCCGAGTTGGAGTCTCACTCTGCCGCCCAGACTGGAGTGCA
>NW_007115571.1:0-339 GCF_000164805.1 Carlito syrichta
AACCACGCCACCCGCTGGCGCTCTACGCAGGGGCGGCGTGCCCGGAAGGACAGGCGACGGAGCCGAGCCCCTCGTCTCCGGTTCGTACCTCCTTCCCCCGGGGGGCTGTCGGGGGTGGTGCCTCCTACTTTCCACGCCCCCAGCGCGCGGTCCCACTGCGACTTCCAGCCATCTTACTGCACCCCTGCCAGCAGCCTGGTCTCGATAATGTGCACAGGGCGCCAAGCGGTGTGGGGAGGGAGAGGCCACGCGGGGGACGGCGGCCCTTTCCTTGCCAAACATCCCTGAGAGCGGAGCCTCCGCGCGTGGACACACGCACATGGAGACCTGTACCGAGAG
>NW_007115572.1:0-339 GCF_000164805.1 Carlito syrichta
CAATTCACTCACCTCAGCCTCCCAAGGCGCGGGATTACAGGCTGAGCCACCGAACCCGGTTGACTTTATTTTTTAAAATTTTTTTAGTTGGAGTCTCACTCTGTCACCCAGGCTGGAATACAGTGGCACACTCACGGCCACCTCAGCCTTCATCTGCGGGCACAAGCGATCCTCCTGCCTCAGCCTTCCAAGTAGCCGGATCTACAGGCATGTGCCACCACACCAGGCTAATTTCTTGATTTATTGTAGAGATGAGGTCTTGCCAAGTTGCCCGGGCTGGTCTTGAACCCCTGAGTTCAGGCAATCCTCTTACCTCAGCCTCCCAAAGTGCTGGGACTA
>NW_007115573.1:0-339 GCF_000164805.1 Carlito syrichta
AGCCGCCATGGCGGAGAACTGGAAGAACTGCTTCGAGGAGGAGCTCATCTGCCCCATCTGCCTGCACGTCTTCGTGGAGCCCGTGCAGCTGCCGTGCAAGCACAACTTCTGCCGCGGCTGCATCGGCGAGGCGTGGGCCAAGGACAGCGGCCTGGTGCGCTGCCCCGAGTGCAACCAGGCCTACAACCAGAAGCCGGGCCTGGAGAAGAACCTGAAGCTCGCCAACATCGTGGAGAAGTTCAACGCGCTGCACGTGGAGCGGCCGCCCGCGGCGCTGCACTGCGTGTTCTGCCGCCGCGGCCCCCCGCTGCCCGCGCAGAAGGTCTGCCTGCGCTGCGA
>NW_007115574.1:0-339 GCF_000164805.1 Carlito syrichta
CAGCCTTCCAAGTAGCTGGAATTACAGGCATGTGCTACCATGCCTGGCTAATTTTTGATTCATTGTAAAGTTGGGGTCTCACCAAGTTGCCTAGGCGGGTATCGAACCTGCGGGCTCAGGCAATCCACTCACCTCGGCCTCCCAAGTGCGGGATTACAGGCTGAGCCACTGAGCCCGGCTCCTATGACTTTTTCATTACATAAATATCTATTTTCATTGAATAAATATCTGAGAAACATACATATAAGCAAAATGAAAGGGGAGAGTGGATACATATAATTGTACATATAGCCGGGCTCGGTGGCTCAGCCTGTAATCCCGCGCCTTTGGGAGGCTGAG
>NW_007115575.1:0-339 GCF_000164805.1 Carlito syrichta
CCCCCAGCCCCAGGCCTTCCGCCGCGTCTCTGGGGACAGCTGGGAGGTTTGACACTCCCCTCCCCCTCCCCCAGGACCCAAGGAAGACTGAGGGGCACAGATTCAAGGGGTCTGAATTGGGGTAAAAATCACCGCCTCGGTGATCTGCTCCATACACTCTCCACTGGAGGGGCGGGGAGAAAGGAGCAATCGGAATGGGGGACTTTGGGTTTTAGGATCGGATGGGGCAGAGGGCACGCCACCCCTTCAAGGGACGTGCAGAACATCACTCCCGTCCCACCCTCGCCTTAGAAAGCCAACTTCTGGGGACCGACGCCGGGCGCTCGCGCGCGTCTCTGC
>NW_007115576.1:0-338 GCF_000164805.1 Carlito syrichta
GGAGCGGCCACTGCACTCCAGTCTGGGCGACCAAGTGAGACTCCAACTCAAAAAAAAATTTTTCAAAACTTAAGAAGTTGTGCTGAAGAAGAATAAAAGAAACATGAAGATCAGGAGAGCAAAAAATGAAAGAAGAAAACTCTAAACTTATAAGGAGCCATGGGCCAGGCATGGTGGCTCAAACCTATAATCCCAGCACTTTGGGAGGCCGAGGCAGGAGGATCACTTAAACCCTGGAGTTCAAGACCAACCTGGACAACATAGCATGACCTTGTCCCTAGCAAAAAAAAAAAAAAAATTAGCCAGGCATGGCAGCACACACCTGGAGTCCCAGCTAC
>NW_007115577.1:0-339 GCF_000164805.1 Carlito syrichta
CGGGGCGACCTCGGGCGCGGGGTGACCTCCGGCCCGCGCGCCCTCCGCCCTAGGCATCGTGCTGTCCGGGCTGCAGGCATGAACTCCCGGGCCGCCCCGCGGCTGCTGACGCTTCAGCGACACCTGGGCACCACGGAGGTTGGGGGGTCAGGGCCTGGACCCACAGGGGCCCCATTTCTACCTGGAGGACTAAGCTCCGAGGGCCCACGAACCAGGGACGCGGAGGAGAGGGCGGGCTCCGGAAAGCCAGCACAGGCACCGCACAGACCGGCTGGCCTGGGGCTGGAGGCGATGGCCCTTTATGGGCAGGGGGGCGTGAGAGGAGGGTCCCCCGGCCCC
>NW_007115578.1:0-339 GCF_000164805.1 Carlito syrichta
AGGCAATCCACTCACCTCAGCCTCCCAAAGGCGCAGGATTACAGGCTGAGCCACCGAGATGTTTACTTGGTGTTACAATTTGAATAGTAAAGAAGACTTATTAGGATGAGTAGAGTAATGTCTATGTCTACTTAGGGGCAGAGCTTCATCATTATTTTGAGATACTTAAAATGAAAATTTTCTGTTGCATTCAAAATTCATGAGCATTTGTTACAAAAAATTTTAGTATCACATTTGACTGAAAGAAAAAACAGAGGTGTTAGATTTAAAGAAGAGTCCTCCCAGCCTGTAATCCCACGCCTTTGGGAGGCTGAGGTGAGTGGATTGCCTGAGCCCGCG
>NW_007115579.1:0-339 GCF_000164805.1 Carlito syrichta
CTCTGGAAGAGTTGCCCCTCCGCCAAGGAGTGGCTGGGAGGGCGTGGGCGCGAGAGGGGAGGGTGAGATGGCGGAGGAGGACCAAGCCCGGCGCCTGGATGAACCCTAACTTGCATCAGGACGCGGCTCCCCTCCCCGGGGCTCCGCAAAGCCGGGAGTCAAGGGCAGGGGTGCCGGGCAGGGGCTCGGCCGGGAGAGGAGACCTTGAGTCGACCATGTAGCCGCGACGCGAGGTGAGGCGTGGTTCCGCCCTCCCTTCCCCCACGCCCCGAAGCGGGCCCGGCTTGGGGACCGGCCCTCACGCCCGCGCGCCCATCCGGGCAGGCCAGAGGCGCCGTC
>NW_007115580.1:0-339 GCF_000164805.1 Carlito syrichta
GAGCCCAGCAGGTCGAGGCTGTGGTGGCCGTGGGCGTGCCACTGCACTCCAGCCTGGGCGTAAGAATCCGACTCTGCCCAGAAAGAAGACTGCTCAATGGACGTGTGCACACAGCAGGTCCAGGAGCAAGGACGGGTGCTCGTCCCACTGCGCCCGCGTGCCGGGCCGTGGCTCGGGCTCGTCGGCGGCGTCCTCAGCCCCACCGTTACGCAGGCCGCAGTCCTCAGTGCCGGAAGCCGTGCCGCTGGGGGAGAGCCACTCCGCTGGAAGCCAACCCCGAGGTCCCTCAGAGCCCACAGGCCGGGCGGGGAGCCCCGGGCGCCGGGCGGGAGAGCGCCA
>NW_007115581.1:0-339 GCF_000164805.1 Carlito syrichta
TGCAATCCCCCTACTGGGAATATACCCTGAAGAACTCAAATCACTCTATAAAAGAGATACTTGCACATGTATGTTTATTGCAGCATTGTTCACAATAGCAAGGACCTTGAACCAACCATGCTGTCCATCAAGAGTGGACTGAATTAAAAAGATGTGGTACATATATACAATGGAATACTATGTAGCCATAAAAAAGAACAAAATCATTAATTTCGCAGCATCCTGGATGGAACTAGAGGCTATAATACCGAGCAATCTCTCACAGAAACAAAGATCTGAGTATCACATGTTCTCACTCATATAGTGGACCTTGAGCATCTATCATAATACTATAAGAAA
>NW_007115582.1:0-339 GCF_000164805.1 Carlito syrichta
GCGGCCACTGCCCTCCAGTCTGGGCGACAGAGTGAGACTCCAACTCAAAAAAAAAAGTTTTTGTTTTTTTAAAAAATCTTTTCTGTAGAGATGGGGTCTCCTATGCTGCCCAGGCTAGTCTCGAACGCCTAGCCGCAAGCGACCCTTCTGCCTCCCAAAGTGCTGTGATTACACGCATGAGTCACTGTACCCAGCTAAGACATGCTTTTAGAAAGATATAATTTCCCAGCTGGATGCAGTGGCTCATGCCTGTAATCCCTGCACTTTGAGAGGTGGAGATGAGAGGATTGCCTGAGCTCAGGGGTTTGAGACCAGCCTGAGCAACATGGCGAGACCTCA
>NW_007115583.1:0-339 GCF_000164805.1 Carlito syrichta
AAACCAGCTTTGGTCCTCCCATCCTGAACCGCATGCCCCGCCCACGGCCACCCCCCTCCCTCCGTCGCGGGTTCACCTTAGTTGCCCTTTCAGCGGAAGCTGTTGCCGTCTTTTTTTTTAAGCTGTGCCTTAAAAGAGTCGTTCTCACCCCTGCAGCCTTGTCCTCACCTCCCACTCACTCCCCACCCCCGAAACGCCACCTCAGCCTCCCACTCCACAAAAGCTGTTCCTCCAAGGTCAGCCACGACCTCGTTATCTCCAAACCCAAGGGCCCTTGGGCGGGTAAGGGCTCGCTTACCTCTGGCCGGGGCTGGACCGAGAGGGCTGCCTCCAGGCTGG
>NW_007115584.1:0-338 GCF_000164805.1 Carlito syrichta
CCGATGGGCAAAGCCTCTGGAAGCGGGTCCCCGGCCACCTGCCTGCGGGCCCACAGACCCCGCGATGCGCCCCATTCTGTGCGGCTGTGGGTGGCTGTGCCCTCCACGGGGACAGCTAGAGGAGAATGGGGGGGTGGGGACGGCGTCTGCAGTCACAAACAGCCCCCGCCCCGCATCCTGGCCGTCGTGACAGCTCTCAGTGTTGCCCTTATTTATTTCTGACCTCTCCGCTCCTTTTATTTTTCCCCCTTTTAAAACCTGGCCTGGGCCCCGCCACCGCCGCCGTAAACACGGCCCCTGGGATTTATCCGACGGCGCATTAACCCCTGACCCCCGGC
>NW_007115585.1:0-338 GCF_000164805.1 Carlito syrichta
CTCAGAAACAGCCCAGACTCCTACCCCCAGCTTGGTAACAACCGCCACTGTGACCTCTTCACAAGGCACTCCCAGATTCACATCTCCCAACATCAATTCCACAGTCCGCACTTCTACAACTGCCATCACTTCAGTTCCCATGACCTCCAGTACCCTGGTCACCTCCACAACCACGACTCCGACATCACTCATTACACACATCCCTACCACAACACCAACAACTGTGGACTCCACTGGTTCACCTGCTACAATGAGGGATCTCACCTCCACACACACCGTCCCCAGCCAGCGAACAACAGCCACGAATATCGTCTCATCCCACCCCACCATCCAGAGGA
>NW_007115586.1:0-338 GCF_000164805.1 Carlito syrichta
GTTGCCTGGTGATATTTTATCCATTTTGCCATTCCATGTCTTTTCAGTGGTGCGTTTAGTTCATTCACATTCAGGCTAATTATTAAAATGTGAGAGTTCATCCCTATCATAGAGTTCTTACATAGTTGTTGTTCTTCCACTTGGAGTTTGTTTGTTTGTTTGTTTTGTCTTTCTTTTGGTTTTGGATTTGGTTCATGTATATTTTATTCTTTTCCCTGTACTCTTGTGAAGAACGCTGACTTTTTTCCTTTTCTTCTGTGTTTAGTACTTTCTTAAGTGTTTCATGTAGAGATGGTTTGGTGGCAGCATAAGTTCTTAGGGATTAGATATCTGGGAAA
>NW_007115587.1:0-338 GCF_000164805.1 Carlito syrichta
AGGCAGCTGAATTAACTAGCTTGCTATATAGCTAGCCAGCTGGTTAGCCAGATGACTTAACGGGGTGACATAACTCCCTAGTCAGCTGACTAGCCAGATGACTTAAATAACAAGCTACCTAGCTATCCAGCTGGATATCCAGCTGACTTAACTAGGTGGCTTTACTAGCTAGCCAGCAGGCTAGACAACTGACCTAACTATCTAGCTACCTAGCTAGCCAGCTGTCTAGCCAATTGACTTAACTAAGTGACTTAAGTAGCTAGTCATCTGACTAGCATGCTGATCTAACTGCCTAGCTACCTAGGTAGCCAGCAGGATAGCCAGCTGAGTTAACTAGC
>NW_007115588.1:0-338 GCF_000164805.1 Carlito syrichta
CTCATCCTGGTCAACGTTTGCCATAGTCAGCCTTTCCAATGTCATTTTGGTGGCTGTGCAGTGGTATCTTATCTTGGTTTCAAGTTGCTTTGGTTGATGTCTAGTGGAGTTGAGGGCCCTTGCATGTGTCCATTGACTATGTGTCTGTTGAAGCCTTTTGTCCATTAAAAAAAAAAGGGTTGTCTCTTTCTTGTCAATTTCTAGGTGTGCAATATAGCATATATTCTGGATAAAGTCCCTTTGTTAGGTGTGTATATTGTAGATATTTTCCCCTAATCAGTAGTTTACTTTTTTACCTTATTAGTGGTATCTTTTTTTTTTTTTTTGGAGTCTCACTC
>NW_007115589.1:0-338 GCF_000164805.1 Carlito syrichta
CCTTCCGCACCGGGTCTTCCACGGAGAACGCGTCCGCGTCTACGGAAGAGAGCGAGTCGCGTTAGTGCCTGCCACGGCGTGGGGCCGGCGCCGGTCCGGGTCCTGCCCCCGGAACTTCTCCTCACCCCAGGAGTCGGAGTCCCCCGCCGCCGCCGCCGTCACCGCCGCCATCTCGATCCGGGCGTGAGCGTGTGTGAGAGTGAGAGCTAGCGAGGAGTTAGCGCGGCAGAGGTGAGTCACCGGGCTCGCTCTCGTTGGCCGGCGCGGAGCAGCCTGGGACCGTGGCTGACTGTGCGCCGAACCCAAGCCCCGCCTCCTCAGACGGCGGCAGCGACGCG
>NW_007115590.1:0-338 GCF_000164805.1 Carlito syrichta
CTGGGTCTGTGATTTCACACACATTTTTTAGTTTCTTATTGCTTAGTTTTTCCATAGCACTCAACTCATTGAATTGATGTGAAAATTGTATGAGTTCATAATGTTAAGTTTTTAGAATTGGAGCAACTGTGAGGAAAATGTTTAATCATTATTGTAACGTATCACTGTCATTCTTTATCATCACAGTCTCTCTTGAATTATTTGTCATTTTTCTGTCATCATCATATGAAGCACTCAATAAAGAATAATACCTAATATCATTTACCAAGTGAGAGGTGAGCACTTATGCAGAATATTACCATCAGAGCTTTTTATTTACTTTAATGTTACCATTTTCA
>NW_007115591.1:0-338 GCF_000164805.1 Carlito syrichta
CTCCAATGTGCTCCCCGATGTGGGGGTGTCTGTGCCCGTGGCTCTTTGGGGAGCGAGCTTGGAGCTGGACTCATGGGGGACGCCGTCTGCGACAGTGACAGAGGCGTGTTCCGTGCGGCACTGCTGGGTCGTGGTCCTTTCGGGCCATTCTGTATTTCCGCTCTCTAGGGTGATGACCCACGGCCCTCCAGTTCGACGCGAGGACTGGCCCGCGGTGCCGAGTGCATGATGCTCCTGGGGACATTCCTGATCCACCACTCACCGAGTTATTAGCAACCCACCGCCGAAATCACTAATCCCCCAATAGCCTCCGTTCGCAGTGGCTGCCCCCCCCCCCC
>NW_007115592.1:0-338 GCF_000164805.1 Carlito syrichta
GGCTTAATCTAACATTCTGGAGGCCCCACTGGAAGTATGACCTAACAACCATGTTCAGTAAAGCTTTGTTTATAGAACCAGGCAGCAGGCCAGATTTGGCCTATAGGCCACCATTTGCTGCTTTTTAGCTTAGAATGAATCTTGTGGTGTTGGATTGGAATCAGAGGTATCCTTATGAAATCATGATTTTGTTTGGGGGGATTTTTTTGTTTTGAGCTGATATACACATATATATTATGAAATGATTACCACAATCAAATTAGTTAACACATCCATTGACTCAGTGTGTGTGTGTGTGTGTGTGTGTGTGTGTGTGTGTGTGTGTGTGTGTGGTGAGA
>NW_007115593.1:0-338 GCF_000164805.1 Carlito syrichta
CACCTCGGCCTCCCAAAGGCGCGGGATTACAGGCTGAGCCACCGAGCCCGGCTTCAATGAATTTTAAAAGATTCATATAAAATATATTATCTGACTACAATGAAATTAGAAATCAATAATAGAAAGCTATCCTAACAATCTCTAAATATGTACAAACAAAAAACACTCCTAAATAATACATCAGAAAAAAATCAACAGTAAAATTAGAAAGCATTATAAAATAACAATGAAAACACAACATATTAAATGTGGAATACAGCCAGGCTCAGTGGCTCAGGCTGTAATCCCGCGCCTTTGGGAGGCCGAGGTGAGTGGATTGCCTGAGCCCACAGGTTCGA
>NW_007115594.1:0-335 GCF_000164805.1 Carlito syrichta
AACCTGATCCAGTGCTTATCTGGGGATGAGGCAGTGTTTGTGTTTTCCCTAGGAATGCAGGACACTCATGGCTCCCGGCAAGATTCATCTGACTGCACCGGCCCCCAGCTCCAGAGTATCAAGGAAGGATCGGACAGAAAGCCTGATCCCTCCATTTAAGAGGCTGTGCATCATCCCACCGGGATTTGTGCCTCCCCCATGGCCCCGCTCTACGGCAACACGTCAAGCCATACCTCCTTCTTGGGGACAATTAAAGGCGCTAACAGCTAAAGCTGAAAACATGGTGCAAAACAGCGGAAGGGTCACATCTGACTGATATACCTTGTTCCTGACTA
>NW_007115595.1:0-338 GCF_000164805.1 Carlito syrichta
AGTAAGAGGGCATACATAAAGAAGAATAGGAGATTGAACAAACAGAAGTAAAAGCAATCCCTCTACACCTGAATAACAGAATTAAAGAAGACGGTGATGTGGAGGGAAGGAAAATGTAGGGAGGGAAAAAAACACACAAATGAAGAAAAACCAAAAGAAGAATACAGACCCCTGGGAGGCCAGACACTGAGAAAACAGACTCCGGAGCACCAACAATGAAGAGCCCCCAGAATGACTGGTCACATGCAATAAATCCAGACATAAGACATTAATAGAGTGAATTTTAAAAATGGAGGAGAGACAAGAGGAAAATAGGAAGGAGCTGATGTCAGAAATAA
>NW_007115596.1:0-338 GCF_000164805.1 Carlito syrichta
AAAAAAAAAAAAAAAAGAATAAATATACAATTTTTTATAAGTGAATTCCATATTTTTTGGGTCTCTCTTTGTATTTCTTTTGTCTTTATCTTAACCCCTAAGATATTAACTCCTTGAAGGTAGTGGTAGCACCTGTAACCTATTTAACTCCTGTATGTCCAGTCTTAGGCCTTATGTAATAGTAGGTTCTTTGTGTTTGTTAAATTTTTTTTTTAAAGTTGGAGTCTCTGTCGCCCAGGCTAGAGTGCAGTGGCATGGTCACGGCCATCACAGCCTTGACCTGTTGGGCTCAGGTGATCCTTCTGCCTCAGCCTTCCAAGTAGCTGGAACTATAGGCA
>NW_007115597.1:0-338 GCF_000164805.1 Carlito syrichta
CCCCCCCCCCCACCCCCGCCGTGGCCACCGTGGTGGCCATAGCACATTGCACCACCCGGGCTGGAGGTGATACACTTCAGTCATTCAAGCCCCTTCAGGGAAGATCTGCTGGGATCGCAGCCACCTCTCCTGTGACCGAGACGTCCTAACCACCGTAAGTCTCCTGCTGTCTGCCCTGAGGCAGGCAGCCAACATCAACCTCTGCCGCTCCTGTCAGGCCCCACCCCCTCTGGGGTGAGCAGCTGAGATAGCACCATCTGCTGGCGATTCAAGGTGACAACACCAAAACGGGAGAAACAAGCTTGAAAAAGACATAGGCCAGAGTGGTGAACGGAGGG
>NW_007115598.1:0-338 GCF_000164805.1 Carlito syrichta
AGCTATTTATGTCAGCTAGTTAAGTCAGGTGGCTAACAATTTGGGTAGCTAGTTAAGTCAACACTTTAAGTCAATTGGATAGCCAGCAGTCTAGCTAGTTAAAAAGCTAGATACATCAGACGGCTCGCCAACAGTCTAGTTAGTTTTTCAAGTAGTCAAGTCAGCTGGCTAGGTAGGTAGGTAGCTGGTTAAGTCAGCTAGTTAATCAGCTAGCTATCTACTTAAGTCTTCTAGCTAAATCAGCAGGCTAGCTATATAGCTAGCTAGGTAGCTATCTAGTCAAGTCAGCTAGTTAAGTGAACTGGCTAGCTAGTTAAGTCAGCTAGTTAAGTCAGCTG
>NW_007115599.1:0-338 GCF_000164805.1 Carlito syrichta
CGGGGCGGGCAGGAGGCTGCGGCGCAGAGGCCGGAGGCGGAAGGCCCCGCGCACCTCCGCCGCCCGGCTTCGCGGGGCTTTGCCTCTGGGGTAGCGTCTGCCCTGCGGCCCTCCCCATCTGGGGCGCCCCTGCCAGGACTCCGGAGGCGCGGAGTTTTTTCAGGGGCCAATACGTGTCACCTTTTTAAGGCACAGGCTCGGAGTTCCAAGCGTGAGTCTCCGCGGGGCCGCTCCAGGTGCCACTGCCCAACAGAGGAGAGAGGGCGCAGCCAGGAGTCTCGCGGGTGTGGGAGACCCCTCGGCGCCGGCACGACCCGGCCCCGGCCCCGGCAGACGCA
>NW_007115600.1:0-338 GCF_000164805.1 Carlito syrichta
AACCAAAAAAAAAAAAAAAAAAAGAATGGCATAGGGCCAGATGCAGTGGCTCATGCCTGTAATCATAGCACTTTGGGAGGCTGAGGTGAGAGGATTGCCTGAATTCAGGGGTTCAAGACCAGCCTGAGAAACTTGGCAAGACCTCATCTCTACAATAAATTAAAAAATTAGTTGGACATGGTGGCACGTGCCTGTGGTTCCAGCTACTAGAAAGGTTGAGGTAGAAGGATCGCCTAAGTCCAACAGGTTGAGGCTGCGGTGGCTGTGAGCATGCCACTGCATTTCAGCCTGGGTGACAGAGTGAGACCACCAACTCAAAAAAAAAAAAAAAAAAAAAA
>NW_007115601.1:0-338 GCF_000164805.1 Carlito syrichta
GTTGGTTCCATATTTTTGCTATTGTGAATAGTTTGGCAATGGCTATTGAGAAGATTAAAAATAGTACCTGTAAGGTATCTCAAGACTGGGCATATAGTAATTACTAAAGAACTGCTAGCTATTTTCCCTTATTTTTTTCATTTTTATTTTAGATTTTAGGGGTACATATGTATATGCTTGTACATGAACATATTGTGTGGTGGTGGGTACTGGGTCTCAGGTGGCCCATTTCCCAGAGAGTGAACATTGTATCCCACAGGTAATTTCTGAACCCTAACCACCCTCCCTCCTCCTCTTTATTGGAGTCCTCAATGTCTATTTATTTCCATCCTTGTAAA
>NW_007115602.1:0-338 GCF_000164805.1 Carlito syrichta
ATATCATTCTGACTTAACTAGCCAACCAGCTGACTAAAGTAGCTGACTTAGCTAGCTGGTCAGCTGTATAGCCAGCTGACTTATTTTCCTAACAACCTAGCTAGCCAACTGACTCAATTAGCTGATTTAATGATGTATCCAACTGACTCGCTATCTACCTAGCTATCTAGCAATCTACCTAGCTAGAGAGCTGGATAGAAAGTTGACTTAACTAGCTGACATGACTAGATAGCCTAAAGGCTAGACAGCTGACTTATATAGCTGCCTACCTACATAGCCCACTGACTTGCCAGCTGACTTAACAAATAACTACCTAGCTAACCTGCTGGCCAGCGAAC
>NW_007115603.1:0-336 GCF_000164805.1 Carlito syrichta
CAATCCACTCACCTCAGCCTCCCAAAGGCACGGGATTACAGGCTGAGCCACTGAGCCCGATTTCTTTTCTTTTTTTTTTTTTTGAGTTGGAGTCTCTGTCGCCCAGGCCAGAGTGCAGCGGCACACTCACAGCCACCACAGCCTCGACCTGCTAGGTTCAGGTGATCTTTCCACCCCAGCCTTCCAAGTAGCTGGAACTACAGTCGTGTTAATTTTCCTTGGCTTATTGTAGAGATGAGGTGTCACCAAATTGCCCAGGCTAGTCTCGATCCCCTGGGCTCAGGCAGTCCTCTCACCTCAGCCTCCCAAAGTGCTGGTATTATAGGCATTGAGCCA
>NW_007115604.1:0-338 GCF_000164805.1 Carlito syrichta
AGACTCCAACTCAAAAAAAAAAAAAAAATAAATAAATAAATAAATAAATAAAATACCTTGGTATAGTGGTGCATGCCTGTGGTTCCTGCTACTTGGAAGGCTAAGGTGGAAGGATCACCTGAGCCTAGCAGGTTGAGGCTGCAGTGACCATGAGCATGCCATTGCACTCTAGCCTGGGTGACAGAGTGAGACTCCTACTAAAAAAATAAATATATAAATACAATTTTTAAAATGAATAAATAAAAAATAACACATGCTGGCAAGGATGCAGAGAAAAGGGAATTCTTTTTTTTTTTGAGTTGGAGTCTCACTCTGTTGCCCAGACTGGAGTGCAGTGG
>NW_007115605.1:0-338 GCF_000164805.1 Carlito syrichta
GAGCCCGACGACGCCGAGGGGGGCCGCTCGCGGCTGGGCGCCAGCACCGGCCCGTGGGACTGCGCGTGGCCCGGGTGGTGCAGGCCGTTGAGGTGCGACATCATCGCCGCGGGCGGGGTGCCCAGGCCGCGGGACAGGTGCTGCTCTCCGCGGGTCAGCATGGCAGTGTGGTGCGCGTCGAAGTTGGGGCTCAGCATCTTGTCGTGGCCCGGCGGGCCGTAGTTGGGCAGGCTCTGCTGCGCGCCGTGCAGGCCGCCCAGCCCGTTGCCCAGCGGCGTGGCGGCCAGCGGGGACAGGCTCTGGCTCATGCTGGGCATCTCCTTGTACGGGCCGTAGAG
>NW_007115605.1:1955-7190 GCF_000164805.1 Carlito syrichta
ACACACCCCCCGCTTGTCTCGAACCACCGGAGAAGAACGCCCCAGGTTGACGGCGCTGGGTAGAGGTCTGGGCTGGCATCTGCAGATTCAAACCTTGTTTCTGAAAACACCAGCCCCGGCCAGGTCGAGAACGGTCTCGCCAGCAGTGGCTTGAAAAAGCGCACCTTCCTCTTCCTAGATTTTCCGTTGTTTGGCCACCCCAGGCCGGGAGGTGGGAGCGGGGCTGGGGAGAGGGGAGGTGGGCATTTCCACGACCCGGTGGGGGCAGAGGGGCGGGGGAAGACGGCCGGAGCGGCCGACCCCAGGCATCAAGCCTTAAAAGTAACAGATTCTTCCAAAGCAGGTTGCGCTCTGTTTGCCTCCGAAGATTCAAGCTAGCTGAGGTTGCGCAGATGTTGCCTTTGTTTAAAGAGACAGTAATTAAGGACAGGGTGGACATAAGTTTGAGAAGCGTGACCTATTTTCTTTTGATCAGCTGTCAAAAGGAGAGCAGGGGGTCTCCTTAAGACAGCCCCCTCCAGCCACTTCCAGCTGTTAGAGAAAACTTGATAAGAAAACAAGGACGCAGCCTGGAATACTCTATGTGCCTCCTTGGCGCTGGAGAAAGGTTTGATTCATTTGGAAAACAGTTCTTAGTCTCGGTGACCTTTTCTGCTGTCCTCCTCTCTCTTCTGGTTTCAGAGCATGCCCCCACCCACACCATCCTGTCACACGAATGTACAGTGACGTTATTCATAGATCAACTTTATTGAGCTCCGGCCAATATGTTGCCAGTTATTCTTTCAAATAGCGCCTTCTCTGAGATACCAAAGCCTGAGTAAGAAAGCTGCTTTGCCAGGCACACTTTTCTCTTTTTTTTTTTGACCACTCACATCTTTCGTGTCCCAACAGGAGACAGGTAAAATAAGTCAGTTATTGGTTTCTCTGGTTTTCCTTTCCCGGGCACCCTCTCCTGCGGTCTGTCTTCCTACCCCCTGCCTTATGGATGGCAGCCGGACACTTGGGATGATTTGAACCAGTTAACGTCTGAAATATGCACTGAGTCGAACAGTTCGTAAGAGTGCGACCTGCTCTTGGCCCAGGCGTGCTCCATGACTGAAATACAGCAGGAGCGGAGTAGGGCTTGCAAGCCATCAGTTTGATGTCCTCCAGTGCTTGAAGGTAGCCTCTGCTGCCCTGGCTTCAGGCTTGAGGAGTGACCAGTTCTCCTCCCCACCCGCAGACCGAGGCTGTCTCTGTACAGAAATATATAAATTGCCATGTAAATAATTTTTCAAAATGATCCACTCATTGACCAGGCTACCAAGATAAATCTGCTCCTGGGAATTGCATTTCAGTGTGCCTGGGAACAGAGAGGTGAGTTGCATTTTCTGGCTGCTTGGCTTCCTTCCTCTGTCTCTCCCTCCCTCCCCCCTCTCCCGCCGTCCCTCCCCTTCCCTCGATCAATATTGGCGATCTCAGGGAAATCATGAAATCGTATTGGCTTCTTTGTGTATAATTTCATTGGGCTAGATTAAAGCAGATTTTTCACGTTGCTTTTCTAATGGTGGTTTGAGGTTTTATGTTTAACCTGAAACCCATTTAAAAGGAAAATGAATGTGCTTGTTTAGCAAACATTCTGATTTTTACTGAATTAGGTTTGGGTGCCCTTTTCTCTTTCTACAAAGGGAAAAAAAAATATTTTCTACAGCAAGATGATTTTAAGACTATCAATAGTAATAAGATTTTCATTTATGTTTTGAAATATTTTTATGTTTCTTTACAGTTCTTTAAGAAAATAAAAGGGAACAATTGCATTCTAACTGCCTCTGTTTTTGCACCACACTGTAACCTTCAGAAGTTCTGCAACTTCGAATTTTGTCTTTTAATTTGAAGTTGCACTACTGTTCTCCTCCCCACCCCCAGCATTTGATTTACAAATAGACCATAAGAAGTGTGGTTGCATAACCACTATTTCTTGACTGTGAGTATCTGGACAAACATTTGTACCAAATATTGTATCAGGACCAGAAGTGATAGCCACATCTTAGCCTATCACCTCTGCGTGTCCAATTTTCTTCAAGATTGGACACTTAAATGGGTCAAAAAAAGAGTGAAAATAAAATGCAGCTTCGACAGCAAATGCAGGCTATTGCATTGTAGAAGAAAAAACTCAAATTTGAGCTAACAGTTGCAGGAAAAGGCTGAAAATATTGACAACCAGAGTTTTTCGTGTGTATTTTTCATGTTAGAATTGTTTTTTAGGCACAGAGGAAGATGGTGAAGGGGTGAGAGAGGGAGAGAGGGAGAAAGAGAGAGATGAACATTCAATTAAAACAGAGACTTTATAAATTATTCACACACACAAAAATAAACAGACCACAAGTAAACCCAGTGTGGATAAGGGCTCCAACAGCTTTGTTTTTACTAAATGACAGTAACCACAGCCCACATCTAGGGGAGAGGGGGGCTGTTTATTTCTATCCCAATGCTCAAAACCTTTCCAGGTTTTGTGTTGGGCAGAACACATTTGTGCTACTAGGTTTATCAGAGCAACACAAAAAGGCATAATGGTGGGTTGATTTGGACTATTTTATTTTTGTCCTTTCCCAAACCATCTGGCGTGTGAGTGTAGGGGTATTGATCAGGATCTGTGAGCAGCAGACCCCATGCCAATCCATAGCGTTTCTGGCAATCAGCATCACCCATGAATTGCAGCTGTCTGTGCAGCTCCGGAACAGAAATCTTAAAAAAAAAAAAAAAGTGCCCCCCCCCCCCATCAAACACATCATCCGTTTGGGGGTAAGTCAATATCATTTCTTTGTCATTCCGCAAGCGAGGATTCTGTGGGAGAAAGTTTTTGTTGTCTGTTGTAACTGCTGCTGTGCGTGTCTTTTTTTTTTTTTTAAAGGAAGGAGAGCAATTTTCTAGCCATTGAATGGTAATGGTCTTCCAGAAAGGCCTCAAGCGTTTGTATGAATCTGACAACAAACAACAAATGTTGTTTCAATGCTATGGGGGAATTTTAAGAGGAGAAGGAAATTCTCGTGTTGCCATACACAAATCATGGCAGTGATAATACAGGGTTTCTTTTCCCGTTGGATAATTTTTTCCCCTTTCCTGGGAGCCTCTGGTGATGAAGATGCCGCAGGTCTCTGTGATCACTCGTGCAGATGGACGGTGGGTGCTTGTGGTGGAAAAGGAGCCTTTGGAATTGGGGCTGTTTGATATCTCCATTAGCTTCAGTTTCCTTCTGTCTGAAGGTTCAGGCTGGTGGAACACAGAGAGCAGAAAACTGAACACCAGAGCCCAGCCCCATGCACTCCCCTGTCCTCTCAGCTCAGAAATCCACACTTTCCAGACCCTTCGTGGGATCTGGGAAAGTTGTTTTGTTTTTTGTTTTCCGGGTGTTGAGGCCGAACGGGTCCTTTTCTGTCCCCTTGCCCCTCTCAGTCTACCTTGTGACAATCCGAAACCTCAGGTTAGCAGAGCTTGTAGGGGACAGTCCCTAACTTTTGGGTTGACTGCCCCTAACTTGTGGGTTACGCGGGGGTGGGGAGAGATAGGGGGTGTCCGTCTTGTCCTCACCCTCATCTGGCTTCTTGGGGAAAATGGAGGTCCCAGAGCACTCTGCCAGCTGGGGGAAGGTTTCTCCCGGAGCTCCAAACCCAACTCCTGGGCGAGAGGGCGGCGAGCAGGGCTGCGGGAAGCAGAACCCCCAACTTCCTCAGTCTGGAAGCCGGGAGAGGGCAGGTTCAAGGGAGGGGGTGGGGAGGGACCCCGCCGAAAGCGTTGGCACCTGCTCCAGGGACCGTCATTCGGAAGGGCCGCCGCAGCCGGAGGCCGGAGCTCCGCCACGCTCAACTGCCAGCGCGTCCACCTGCCTCGCTTTAAAGGGGGCCAGGGAGCAGAGCGGTCGACCTTGGTGGCCCTCCTCGGCCGCCACAGATGGGCGACTGTGGAGTTTTGTGTCCTCGTGGACCGCCTGATTCCCGGGGACACAGACACACACACACACACACACACACACACACACACACACACACACACCCCTCTTGGCTTCTCTCCTCCCTGCCGTCTCTGGGTTCTACGCCCCCACTCGCAGGAGGAGTTTGGGTGGGAGTGGGCGCCGGGCCCTCGGACCCAGACAAGCGTGGTGTCTCCGGGTGCTGGGACCGCAGTCCCTTTCGGGGCCCGTTCCCTTCTCCGAATTCCCGGCCCACGGCAGACCCTTTCTGCAACCCAACCCCTCACCCCCCATCCCGTGCTGTTTCCGTAAGCAGCTACCGCGGCAGAAGCTGGTGGGAGAAATAATGGTCCTCTTTGGGGACAACGTCATTCAAAAGAGGGAAGGGGACGTTAAGGATCCGACGACCTGCAGATACCCCAGGGCTTCTTTGGGGCCGGGAAAGGGGGAGCCCGGCTCTCTGGAGAACGGCGGCACGTCTCTCAGCGCGGCCCTGGAAGGAAGCAACTTGTTGGCCGGAGAGCGAGGAGAAGTTTTCCCCTCACCCCCTTTCAGCTCGCGCCCCACGACCCGCTCCGTCGCCCCCGAGCCCGCGGGCCCCATTCTCAAGTCGCGTGGATCCGCCGAAGCGTCTTCTCTCCGAAGGAGGTTTCCAAAAGTCCAGCTCGAGCGTGGCTGAAGTTTTCCCCTCCCGCCGTGTCACCCCGCAAAACAAAAACGGGCGTGATGTCCCTTTGTTCGGGTCAAGTTGTGCGTGAAATCTTTTTGTGGTCCCTTCCAAAGGAAGGCAAAAGTTGCAGCTGATTCCAAAAAGGACAAATTTAACTCCCCGAAAATGGAGCTGTTCCCAAGTTGCCCCGAGACCCTGCGCACGGGCGTCGTTTTTTACAATTTATTCTTCTTCTAAAACTACCGTTTATTTGCTCTGGAAAGCGCAGTTTTTGACTGAGGACTCAATACTGGTTCGGCATTACTACCGATACAAATAGTCCACCCCAGTGAGAACGCCACCGTCTAAAAATCCGTGTACAATTTCCATCGGCCAGCTCCCACGGAAAACAATTTAATACAGAGTATTTTATTTTTTAAAGAACTGGCCAGATTTTAAGCTGGCGAAGTATTACCTCCGATTTCAAAAGGAATGTCTCTGTTTGAAAGCTAGCACGAGTCACCGAGGGGTTTAAAACATCTCTGCGAATCAGACCCTTTTTGAAAACCGCACGACACATTTTCCAGTTTCCTCCAGGACGCGCGAGCAGAGACACGACGAACCAACGGACTCAGAGCCG
>NW_007115605.1:8416-58305 GCF_000164805.1 Carlito syrichta
AGCCGCCAGGCCCCGGCCTCGCAGTCGACACAGAAACGGGGAAGTGTTTGGTGTGTCCGGTGCACAAAAAGCCTCCCCTCCCTTCCTTTTGGACTCGATCAGAAAAGCCCTGGAAGCCGCAGGGCGGCCTCTACAGTTTCCGTCCTCCTCGGGGGTCACCTTAGAACCATGTGACTTTTCACCACAGTTTGAGATGGCTGTTTCTGCTACATTTTTAAAGACTCTCAAATCACGAGGGAAACAGATGGGCTGTGGGGCAAAGCCATCCAAGGCTTAAGCGCCTCGGCCTCAGTGTTTCCTATTTTTTTCTCTTCTTAAAACTGCTCTGAAGTGTTTACCGCCTGCTTCTGTGGGTGGAATGCGTTCTTCCGGCTTTATCCTGGAAAGAGGTGAGCGCTGGCTCCCCGGAGATCGGATGCAGGGAGTGGAAAAGGGGCCTCGCCCTGTATCACCTGCGGCAGAATCCAGGAGGCTCGGCCGAGGTCACTGAACACAAAATGGCCTCTCCTCTCCCCCTTACTGAGACGGTTTAATGGATTTTGTAAGGGGTTTCCCACGGTCGGGCTGGGGAAGAAGCCTGGTTCCGAGGCTCTGCGTCCACATACACCCAAGAGGACGCACTATGACTCCTTCTTCACCTTGTCACCCTACGCTGGTCACAGGATAGTGGAATTCTTAGGGCGATGCTAGAGCGCCCAAGTTTTAAAGCGTCGTCTGTAATGATGAAATGTCTCATTTAACCCCCGGGGAGGGAGTGAGCCACGGGTGACCTCGACTTCTAGTCAAGTGGAGGTGGGGGCATTTTACAGACTTCACAACCCAAGTAAGCTCCCCTCCCCCCTTGGCAAGAGGGAGCTATGTGATGAAAGCAGATATTTTTGTGTTTTGAAGGGGTTTTCCCTTTGCAGATGCTGTTTCCCCAGTGCCTGAGCGCACCCAGTGAATGTGGCTGGTCTCTGAAGCTCAGGTCCCCAATTCTAGACCTCTCAAAGCTCTTGCACCTGGTGAATGCTCGCCCATATGTGAAGTTTCGGCCGCATGTCAGTTTTTCTTGGCAACTTTCTTTCATGTCCCATACTTTCTAGCTCTTACTCTCCAACTCATATGCACATTTTCTTTTTTTTAGGGCTTCCTTGATATTGTAAAGTGTTACACAAAAAGTTAGGGTGACAGTCAATTATTCATTTTTTTCCAATTAAGTAATATCTGAGCGCCTCCTATGTGCTTATTAGAGTTTTTGGTTGCAAGCAACAGATCCTGCCTTCGATTACCTTAAGCAGAAAAGGACATCTACGGAAGTAGACACATGGTTTCCAGAAGTGAAGGGAGGGCAGAACCGAGAGAGAACAGGAGCAGGGCCAGAGTCAAGGTCATGGCATGCAGCAGCCCGCATGGGAAGCCTTAGCTGACACTGTTGTCTCTGTTGCCGCTGCCAAGAGTAGCTTCTAGACTGTCCCTGTGTTTTTGTGTCAGGAGAGCCAGTTGGGTGGGGGGTGGAGGTGACCCCTCCTGATGGTATCTAGCCCGTCACCAGGATCCTAGCCACAGAGAATGAGAAGGGGCACTGCATTCCACCTGTCTTGCACGTTCCAAGGAGCCACTCAAAGGAGGACAGGTGTCCGAATCGTGGGCAGCAGAAAACTCCAACCAAACAAAAGCATTCGGAGCCTTGTCACCACAGAGGTGCTGGGCACAGACCGGTGAAGAGGTTAGGTGTGGTTCTGGCACCTTTACAATTTAGGGAGGTGAGGATGATCACTGTTCTTTGGTTGTGTAAAGAGAAAAAAACAACAGAGGATTATTCAGATCCGTTTCAAACTCTTAGGTTAAGTTTCTCCTTCCCATTCTCTCTCACCCTCTCTCTCTCTGTCTCCACCCGCCTCCCTCCTTCTCTTCCTCTTTCTCGCCTCTCTCCCGTCTCCTCTTTCTCTCTCCCTCCGCCTCCCCTTCAACCTCTTCTGGTATTGGTGCCTGTGGGTCAGGGAAGTTAGAAATGATTGGTTTAGGAAGGGCTGCGGCTAGCCCATCACCTGCTCTCTTCAGGTAACGGGGCAGTGGATACAAGTTCTGGACCCGGAGGCAGGGGCCTGCATTCTAGTCCTAACCCCATGATCGTCTAGCTGTGGGACCCCTGGCTTCCTTGTCCTTCCACAGGTGCTCTTCAAGGACCCTTCCACACTCAGAGCCTGATTTGACATGTATTCCTTTTATGAAAATGGGGTCTTTTTGATGAATGGGGTAAATCTCCTGAGGGCTCTTTAGAGACCCTAAATCTGAATTTAAGCAGTCTGGGGCTGATAGCCCATGAAAGCCATTTCTGATGTGTAAATCTGTCATGAGTGACTTCATATTACCAAAAATAAAGGTCCTCTTTTTCAAAAATGAACTTTCTTTTATTTCTCATTTCAAATGATCTAGTCAGTGAATGGGCTTGTCGCTTTCAGTTTCACATTGTGTTCTGAGTTTTTTGGCTCCTCCCTGCCAATAATTTTCAGACCAAGACAGGTGAAAGAAGGAACAGAGAACGGAGAATGAGAAAGAAACAGAAATCGCCATGTTTCAAAATGATTGGTGAGACCAGAATTGCTTCAGAGTTATGTCACTTCTTAGAGTTTAGTACGGATTTTTTTTCCAGTGGATATTTCCTCTTGGAGAGCTTTTTTAAGTTGTATGTGAAAAAGTTTTATTTGACGGGGCAAGATCCATCTTTAAAAGCTGTTTCCTCAAAGTGAAACTATAGTGATATTTACTGTATCATCAAAGTATCCTGAGAAAGATGTGGGGACAGTTTCAAGGGTCATGTTTAACTTTAGGTTTGTTACACAATATAAGCAAACAGCAACAGTCCTGGATATCCTGTATTCTTGGGGTTCTAAAAAAATAACATAAAAAGGGTGTCAATCAAATGAATGCGTATTAAACCAGAGTCACTTGCCTTGTAAATCAGTCCTCTGCACGACCGATTTTAAAAGTGGACGATTCCTTGGAACACCAAACAATCCTTTAAAAACACATATTCCTCGGTATCGATGTCTGCATGTTACAGTGCTTACAGCAGTGGGTGGTGGGGTGGGGTGAGGGGAGTGAAGCAGCCAGTGGAGGAGTTACATTTTATAGGCATTTTAATGATCCTTAATGGGGTAAGATTTTTTTCTTGGATTATTCTTCCCTTCCCTATGCTACTTCAAATCCTACTCAGCCTTTGATACTGCATGTGTAAACTTTCTGGGTGAGGTCTGTAGTGGGAAATGGATTTTATATTGTGATCCTTGTGTGTGTGTGTGTGTGTGTGTGTGTGTGTGTGTGTAATATATATTGGAACAATTTAGGAAGAAAAGGCATCACCTCATGTATAGATTTTTTTGTGTGTGGTGAGAGCATCTTAAAAATCTACTATCTTAGTGATGTTCAATGTATCAATGTTCATACATTGTCATTAACTCTAGCCACCATGTTGTTCAATGTATCTCCTTCTTTTTGTGTGTGTGTGTTGGAGTCTCACTCTACCGCCCAGACTGGAGTGCAGTGGCTGCTCCCGGCCACCGCAGCCTCGATCTGCTGGGCTCCGGCGATCCTTCCGCCGCAGCCTTCCGAGTAGCTGGAACTACAGGCGTGCGGTACCACGACCGGCTAATTTTTGATTTATTGTAGAGATGAGGTCTCGCCAAGTTGCCCAGGCGGGTCTCGAACCCACGGGCTCAGGCAATCCGCTCACCGCAGCCTCCCAAAGGCATGGGATTACAGGTTGAGCCACCGGGCTATGTATCTCCTTCTTAAACGTATTCATCTTGTGTAGTTGAGATTTTGTATCCTTTGACCATCAATACTCATCCCGATCCCTACTCCCCAGCCTGGTTACTATCATTTTACTCTGCTTCTACGAGTTCAACTTCTTAAAATTTCACGTATAAATGAGACCATCATGCATATTTGTCTTTCTGCGCCTGACTCACTTCACTTAACATAATGTCTTTCTGGTTCATTTACGTTGTTGCAAACGGAAGGATTTCCTTTGTAAAGGCTAAATAGTATTCTGTTGGGTATACATACCACATTCTCCTTATCCACTTATCTGTTGATAGACAATTAGGCTGGTTCCATATCGCTACTGTGAATCCGGCTGCAATGAATGTGGGAACGCAGCTATCCCTTCAATATACTTGTTTCATTTCCTTTGAATAGCTACCTAATAGGAGGAATGCTGGATCATATGGCAGTTCTGTTTTTAATTTTTTGAGAGAGGAAAGACATCTTTTTAAGTGCTCTATTGTAGCCAAACTCATGCTCAAAATTAACTACTAAAGAACAGAACCTTTTCTGATGGTTCTGGGGTGTGTTATTTTCTTCTCTACATACTGTTTGCTTGTTTTTGCTTGCTCATTCAGTACATGGCATCTAAAGCTTGGCAATGCTATTTGTGTATGTTAATTATTGACTGTTTCGATATTAATCACTTGAAGATACCTTGGGGGGGGGAGTCTCTAGTCACGTGCCGTAATGCTCTTGATCCTATCTTTTCTAATATTTTTAGTAAACCTTATTGAAGGTTAGAAGGACTGCTCATCAAATTTTTAGTTGACACAGCATGAATAATTTATATTATTATATTTAGACATACCTAATGTTGAAAGATGAAATCAAGATTCACAATAAAATATGCGCGCTAGAACTGAAACCAACATAATGTAAGTTAACAAGGACTGATCTATAGCCATTTATTCGGGCTGGAAAATGACAAGGGATGTCCCTACGTTGTGACAACAACGTATGTGAAAAAGCTGGAAATATTATCTACTATAAATGCAAAAAAACCCAACACTATTATTCTGCATTAAAAGATAATATAATTACAGGCTACATTAATAGAAATATGGTACATAGCTTACAAGGAAGGTATCAAGTTCCTCAAAATGAAACTGTTCTGGGTTGGAGAATTTGTCCAACTTCAGGCATCTTATGTAGGTAAGTTAGAGCCCCCGTGGGCCATTAGAATGTGAGGAAAGGGAAAACTATGATTTATGTGGAAGAGTCAAAGTAAATGTTTAGCTTTGAGAAGAAGCCAGTGATGTGGTGCAGGGCTGCCACTTCAAATATTTGCCTAGTGTCACGTGGCAGAGGGGGTAATGTGGTTCTTCCTGCTTCCAAGTTAGAGTTAGGACCAAAGGGTAACAGTGACAGAGGGGGCTGATTTTGAGTCCAAGGATTAAAGGTGTCTAAGAGTACAGCAGGTTGTCACATGAGAGTTTAGCAAAAGCTAGCTGCCTGCCTGGCTGGGAGGTTGTCAGTAGGAGTCAGCTGAAACAGGCAGCAAGCTGAAATAGGTGACCTTTCTGGTTGAATTCCAGGGTTTGCTGGATTGACCATTAGAAACACAATACTACAAAGGTTCTTGTTCCCCCAGTGGTTGTTGGTGGAGGCTTTGTCAAAGATTAATTGGTTGAGAAATTGAGGTTTTGCTTCTGGAATCTCTACCCTGTTCCATGGGTCTATATGCCTGTTCTTGTACCAATACCAAGCTGTTTTGATGATTGTAGCTTTATAATAAAGTTTAAAGTCTGGGAGTGTGATACCTGCTGCTTTATTTCTTTTGCTGAGGATTGTTTTGACTCTCCATGGTCGTCTATGTTTCTATATGAGTTTCTGTATTGCCATTTCCAGGTCTAAGAATAACGATGTTGGTAATTTAATGAGTATTATGTTAAATCTGTAGATTACCTTGGGTAGGACAGACATCTTAATAATGTGGATTTGTCCAATCTGTGAGCATGGAATATTTTTCCATTTGTTTGTATCATCTCTGATTTCTTTGAGCAGTCTTTTGTAGTTTTCATTGTAAATGTCTTTCACTTCTCTGGGTAGGAAGATGTCGAGATATTTAATTTTTGTGTGTAGGGCTATTGTGAATGGAATTGTGCTTTTTATTTGATTCTCTGCCTGTTTGTTATTGGTGTATAAAAATGCAACTATCTTTTGCACATTGATTTTGTACCCTGAGACTTTGTCAAAGTTCTTTATCAGAGCAAGGAGGTTTTTGACAGATTCTCTTGGATTTTCAAGATGCAGGGTCATATTGTCAGCAAAGAGGAGTAACTTAACTTCCTCTTTTCCTATCTGGATACCCCAGATTTCCTTGCCTTGTCTGATTGCTCTAGGTAGGGTTTCCAACACTATGTTGAACAGGAGGGGTGAGAGTGGGCAGCCTTGTTTAGTTTGAGTTTTCAGAGGAAATGTTTCCAATTTCTATCCATTTAGCAATATGTTGGCTGTGGTTTTATCATAGATGGCTCTTACTATTTTGAAGTATGTTTACTCTTTGTCTAGGTGTTCAAGGTTTTTTTTATCAAGAAGGGATGCTGCATTTTGTCAAAAGCTTTTTCTGCATCTAATCATCATGTGGTTCTTGTTTTTTACATCTGTTGATGTATTGAATTACACTTTTTTTTTTTTTTTTGAGTTGGAGTCACACATCGTCGCCCAGGCTGGAGTGCAATGACACGCTTCTGGCCATTGCAGCCTGGATCTGCTGGGCTCTGGCGATCCTTCCATCTCAACCTTCCAAGTAGCTGGAACTACAGGCGCACTCTATCGCGCCCGGCTAATTTTCGATTTATTGTAGAGATGAGGTTTCGCTAAGTTGCCCGGGTGGGTCTTGAATCTGCGGGCTCAGGCAATCCACTCACCTCGGCCTCCCAAAGTGCTGGGATTATAGGTTGAGCCACTGAGCCCGGCCTTGAATTACACTTATGTTCTTGTGGATATTGAACCCACGAATGAAGCCTACTTGGTCATGGTGGATAACGATGCAGAAGATACCCTTAAGAAATTGGAATAGGCAACCAATTCCTGACCAAAGACTCAAAGGCTCATGCCATAAGAGACAAGATAGACAAGTGGGACCTCATCAAACTGAAAATCTTCTGCAAAGCCAAAGAAACCATCAGGAGAGTGAGGAGAGAGTCCACAGACTGGGAACAAAATATTTGTCAACTGTATATTTGACAAAGGCCTAACATTCAGGATCTACAAGGAACTCAAAATGTGCCAAAATAAACAAACAAACAGCCCTATTAAAAAGTGGGCAAAAGATATGAATAGACACTTCTCAAAAGAAGACATCTGAGCTACCAGCAGATATGAAAAAATGCTCAGCCTCACTAATCATCAAAGAAATGAACATCAAAACCATGCTGAGATACCACCTAACTCCAGTCAGGATGACCATCATTAATAACTCAAAAAACAACAGAAACTGGAGAAGATGTGGGAAAAAGGGAACACTTCTACACTGTCAGTAGGAGTGTAAATTAGTACAACCTCTGTGGAAAACAGTGTGGCAATTTCTAAAAGATCTAGAAATCGACCTTCTATATGACCCAGCAATCCCCCTTTTGGGGATATACCTGGAAGAACTCAACTCATTCCACAAAAAAGATACCTGCACACACACATGCTTATTGCAGTGCTTTTCACAATAGCAAAAACATGGAACCAACCGTGCTGCCCATTGAAAGTGGACTGGATTTTTTAAAAATGTGGTACGTATACATGTTGGAATATTTTGCAGCCATAAAGAAGGACAAAACTATGGACTTTGCAGCAACTTGGATGGATTCAGAGTCAATCATACTTAGTGATCTATCAGAGAAACAAACAACTGAGTACCACGTTTTCTTTTTTATTATCGTCTTTTTATTTTAAAGATGTAGGGTACAATTCAGGATTAGATACATAAGTGGTCATCATATAGATGAAGTTTGAGCCTCCCCTTTCAACTGGTTTGGGATCAGGTACCCTTATTGATGTTATGTGCACCCCTCCCTGCCCAGCAGTGATCTACTATTGCTGACCTCTTTCATGTAGTATTATTATAAATGCTCAACGCTCACTTATGAGTGAGAACATGTGGCACTCCGTTCTTTGTTTCTGTGATAGAGAGAAAAAGCCCAAATAAGCACAATCAGAAACACAAAAGATCAAGTCACAACTGACCCCGAAAAAATACAAAAAATGATCAGAGATTGCTATGCACATCTGTATGGAAGCAAATCCAAAACCCTAAATGAAATGGAGGACTTTCTGACATCACATGCTGTCAATCATAAGCAGACCCTGAACATTTATCATAATACTACAAGAAGGGATGGGCAGCAGCAGAACAATGCCAGGGGAGGGAGGAGAGACACATAGCATCAATAAGTATACCTGATGCCAAACCAGCGAAGTGAGGATCCGTGGGCGACCCAAACTTCACCTATACAATGACCACTTATGTATCTAATCCTGAATTATACCCCACATCTTTAAAATAGAACAAAGAAACAGTGTGGTGTTCTCTACCTCTAAGCAGTCAACGTTTTTAGATTCCGCAGATGAGAGACATCACGTGGTATTTGTTTTTCTGTGCCTGGCTTATCTCGATTAACATAATTTCCTACCGATTACATCCACCTTTTCTCAAATGACAGAATTTCCTTTTTTTCAAAAAGCTGCATAGTATGCCATTCGGTATATATACCACATTTTAAAATCCATTCATTCATTTATGAACACTTGGGTTGTTTCCATATCTTGGGTATTGTAGGAAATACTGCAATGAACACGGGAGTGCAGACAACTCTATGGCAGACTGATTTCCGTTCCTCTGGGTATCAGCCCAGTTGTGGGATGACTGGATCATATGGTAACCCTACTTTTAGGGGTTTTTTTTGTGGACTCTCCATGCTGTTTTTCAAAATGGTCATAATAATTCACAATACCATCAACAGTGTATAAAGTTTCCCCTTTTTCCTCATCCTCGCCAACATTTGTTATTTTTCATCTTTTTGAGAGCAGCTAATCTAGCAGATATGGTTTTAGTTTGCATTCCTCTGATGTTTAGAGGTGTTGAGTGTTTTTTCCTCTGTATCCGTTGGATATTTGTATGTCTTCTTTTGAGAAAAGTCTATGCAAGTCCTTTGCCCCTTTTAAAATGGGGTTATTTGGTTTCTTGTTATTTACTAGTTTGAGTGTCTTATATATTTTAAATATTAGCCCTTTATCAGATGTATATTTTGCAAACATTTTCTCCCATTCTGTAGGCAGCCTCTTCATTCTATTGGTCCTTTCCTTTCCTTGGGTGTGCAGAAACTTTTTAGTCTGCTGTGATCCCATTTGCCTATTTTCACTTTTATTGTTTGTGCGTTGCATTCTCATTCAAAGAGTGGCCTTGCCCAGACCTGTGTCATGGAGATTTTCCTCTATGTTTTCTTTTAGAAGTTTCATAGTTTGAGGTCTTAAATTGAAGTCTTTAATCCATTTTGAATTTAGTTTTTATATGGTGAGAGATAAGGGTCTAACTTCATTCTTCTGCATATGGATATCCAGTTTTTTCAGGACAATTTATTGAAGAGACTGTCCTTACTCCACTGCGTGTTCTTGGCAGCTTTGTTGAAAATCATTTCATTGTAAATGCATGAATATATTTCTGGGATCTCTATTCTGTTCATTGGTATACATGTCTGTTTTTATGCCAGTACTATGCTGTTTTGGTCACCATAACTTTGGATTCTATTTTGAGATCAGATAATGTGATGCCTCCAGTTTTATTCTTTTTGCTCGAGACTGCTATGGCTACCTGGAGACTTTGGTGGTTCCACTGGAATTTTAGATATTTTTTTTTCTATTTCTGTGAAGAATGTCATTGGCATTTTGATAGAAATTGCATTGATTCTGTGGATTGCTTTGGCTAGTTCAGACATATGAATAACATCTATTTGGGTTTTCCAGCAAGATGGTGACAGGAGAGGTCGGACTGTGAGAGTCTCTGTAAAAGCAAGTGTCCATAGAGACTCTCTGTATGCATGTGTATGCATGTACTAGTGGGTGAGTGAAAGTCTGTCTGAGGGGAGACTCAGGTTCGTGCACCTGTGTCTCTCTCCAGAGGTGACTGCAACCCACCCCCCCAGATTGGAGCTGCCAGTGTGCAAGATCATCTGCTTTTCTTGGGGCTCTCCAGAGAAAAGACTGTGGAAGACAGCTTATTCTACCACCTGGCATCCATCCCACACCATCACCTGTGACGGCAGAGTGGAAAGAGCCCTGGTTCTGTGAAGAGAGCACACTGGGGAGAACTGGAGAGAAGCTCCATCACTGGTGAGGAAATACTGACTGCAGCCATTTTCTTTGTCCCAGGACCAGGCAGAGACCCGCATTGCCCCACTTAGCTCCACCCAGTCTCCAGCCTGGGACCTAGAGTTTACCTCAACAAACTCAGAGAGACAGATGTGCCTCCCCCACACTAGAACAGGCACAGAAACATCAGATCTGAGTGGGAGACTTGACAGCAGTGGCAGCAAGCTGGGCGAGTCCTGATCTGGTCCACTCTCCTCCTACAGTAGTCCATGGGGCATCTGACCTATGCTGAGAGCAACACTATCAGCCTGTGCTGAGAGCAGAGGGGAGAGGCTGGAGACCAGAGCTGAAAGGAAGTTGAAGTTACAGGAACAGCCTCAGAGCCAGTTATTTTTGTTTGTTTTGCTTGCTTTTGTTTGTTTTTTGTTTTAGTTTTCTTTCTTTTCCTCTTCTCTCTTTCTTTCTGTTTTTGATTGTTTTCTTGTACTTGCTTTTTTTCTGTTACTTTATTGCTTTTTTTAGACTTCCTGTTTGTGTATGGGTAAGAGTATATAAATAGGGTTTTTGTGGGGTTTTTTTTTTTTTGCCAGTTTGTGTGTTTTTATGATTGTCTGTATTTTTTAAAAATCTTTTCTGGTTTTGTTTGTGTCTCTTTTCATTTGTTAGTTGGCATGCCTGTATGTTTTCCCTCTTCTTTCCATCTCTCTCCACCTTCCTCTCATCCCCCTCTTTCCTTTTTTCATTCTTTTCCTTTTTCTTATTTCATTTTGCTTTCAGGGGGCAAAGCTATACCCCCGCTGCATGGACAGATTGTAAGGCAGTAAGAAGTGAGTTCCAGGGACCCCCCACACCTGTCAGTGGACACTGGGATCTGCATATGGTTTCTGAATCACAGATCCCATTCAATTAAATCTCAAAACTGCAAAAAGTAAAGCCCTCCACCTGAAGTCCAGATTCAGAACTGAACAAAGCCAGAGGATCCACATAAGGAAGAACAGGAGATTGAGCAAACAGAAGCAAAAGCTACCTCCCCATCCCTGAGCAACAAAATTAAAAAGGGGGCTAAGACGGGGGAATAAAATCTACATAAATGAAGAAAAACCAAAGGAAGAATACAAGTCTCACACAGACCCCGGGAGGTTAGCCACTGAGAATACAGACTTTGCAATGCAAACAATGAAGAGTCCCCAGAAGGACTGGTCTCAAACTACAAGCCCAGATATCAAGACATTAATAGAGAGAATAAATAGAATTGAGGAGAGAAAGAAGAAAGAATGAAGGAATTCATAACTGAGATAATAGCAATAAGGAATACAGTGAATGAAATAAATAAACTGATGAGCATGGAAGGCAGAATTAACTAAACAGAAGAAAGAATCTCAGAGCTTGAGAACCAAAATATGGACTTAATCCAAACTGCTAAAAACACAGAAAAGAAGCTTAAAACTACAGAACAAAACCTCTGAGAGATAAGTGATTATTTCAAGAGGCCAAAACTAAGATTAACTGGAATCTCTGAGGCAGATAAAGAGACAAAGACCACCCTGCAACAAACATTCCATGAAATTATCCAAAAAAACTTCCCTTATCTCATCAGTGACATAACAATTCAAACACAAGAAATTCAGAGAGCCCCTGCAAGACAACCAATGAGAAGATCGACTCCTGGACACATAGTAATTCACCCACACAAAGTAGTTATAAAATAAAAAATCCTAAAGGCAGTAAGAGGAAATGGTCAGACTACCTTCCGAGGAAGACCAGTTAGAATAACAGCAGATTTATCTACAAAAACACTTCAGGTTAGGAAAGCTTGGAGCTCAATCTTCAAAGTTCTCAAAGTTAAACAGTTTCAGTCAAGAATTACTTACCTAGCTAAGCTAAGCTTCCTCAGTGATGGAGAATCAAAATCTTTCCCAGACATTCAATCCCTAAGAACTTATGCTGCTTCTAGACCTGCTCTACAAGAAACACTTAAGAAAGTATTAAACACAGAAGAAAGGGAAAAAAAGAATGACAATACCCTAAATAAGAATGCAGGAAAAAGACTGAAAATACACATGAATCAACCCCCAAATCAAAAGAAAGACAGCAAACAAACAGCAGCAATGACAGCAAACTCTATAAAAACCTCATTACAGGGATTAAACTCTCACATCTCAATAATTAGCCTGAATGTGAATGGAGTAAACACAACATTGAAAATACACAGAATGGCAAAATGAATAAAATATCATGATGCAACAATATATTGTCTCCAAGAGACTCACCTCATCAGAAGCAACACTCACAGACTCAAAGTAAAAAGATGGGAATCAAAATTTCAGGTGAACAGAACACCAAAGAAAGCTGAGGTTGTGATATTACTGTTAGACAAAATACCCTTTAAGCTATCAAAAATTTAAAAAGACATGAAAGGTCACTACATAATGATAAAAGGTTTAATTTGTCAAAAAGGAATGTCCATCCTAAGCATATGCACCCAGTATAGGAGCACCAGCTTTCATAAAGCAACTTCTAGGTAAACTTTAAAAAGATATTGACTCTAACACTCTAATAGCTGGGGACTTAAATACCCCACTCACAACCCTAGACAGATCATCAAGACAAAAAAATCAACAAGGAGATTCAGAACCTCAATGTGACTCTGAACCAAAAAAACTTAATTGATACTTACGGAACACTCTACCTAACAACCATGGAATTTTCATTCTACTCATCACCACATGGAACGTACTCTAAAAGTGACCACATTCTCGGCCATAACAAGCATAAACAAATTTCATAAGATTGAAATACTGCCATGCACCTTCTCAGACCACAGTGGAATAAACATAAATATCAACACCTACAAAGTGCCTCTAAAACCCACAAAGACATGAACACTAAACAGCATGATGCTAAGCAACTCCTGGGTCAACATGAAAATCAAAACAGAGATTAAAAGATACCTTGAAACAAATGAAAATGAAGAAACATCTTACCAAAACCTCTGGAACCATGAAACAGTACTAAGAGGGGAATTCATATCTCTATGAACACACATGAAGAAAATAGAAAGATCACAAGTTAACAGCCTAACAAATAACCTAAGGGAACTGGAAAAGCAAGACCACCAAAACCCTAATTTCAGCAGAAGAATCCAGATCACCAATATAAAAGCCCAAATTCAAAACACAGATGACAGAAAGATAATACAAAAAATCAGCAAAACAAAAAGCTGGTTCTTTAAAAGAATAGACAAGATAAGTGGACCCCTAACTAGACTGATCAAGAAAAAGGAGAGAAAAAGCCCAAATAAACACAATCAGAAATGCAAAAGATCAAATCACAATTGACCCCAAAGACATAAAAAAGATTATCAGAGACTACTTTGTACATTTGAATGGAAACAGACTTGAAAACTTAAAGGAAATGGAGGACTTTCTGATATCACACAACCTCCCAGGTTGAAACAAGAAGAAATCAACCCTAAATAGACTAATAACAATCCAGGAAATCAACTAAGTCATAAGAAAACTACCTACAAGAAACAGCCCTGAATCAGATGGCTTTCCAGCAGAATTCTACCAAACATACAAGGAAGAACTGATACTATTCCTATTGAAAGTATTCCAGGCAATTGAGAAAGATGGAACTCTCCTCAATTCATTTTATGAAGCTAATATCACATAGATACCCAAACCGGGTAAAAATGCAACAAAGAAAGAGAACTACAAGCCAATATCCCTAATGAATATAGATGCTAAAATCCTCAAAAAGATTCTAGCAAACCAGATCCAACAACACATCTCAAAAATCACCCATCATGACCAAGTAGGCTTCATCCCCAAGATGCAGGGCTGCTTCAACATCTGCAAGACCATAAACTTAATTATTTACATCAACAGATGGAAAAAAAAAAACCACATGATGGTATCATTAAATGTGGGAAAAGCTTGCGGGTTTTGATAAAAACCCTCAAACATCTAGGCATAGATGGAACAGACCTCAAAATAGTAAGAGACATCTATGAGAAACCCACAGCCAACTTACTGCTAAACAGACAGAAATTGGAATTGAAAACCAGAATAAGAAAAGGCTGGCCACCCTCACCCTTCCTGTTCAACATAGTATTGGAAGTCCTAGCTAGAGCAATCAGACAAGAGAAGGAGATCGGGGTATCCAAATAGGAAAAGAGGAAGTTAAGTTATCCCTCTTTGCAGAAAATGTGATTCTCTATCTTGAAAACCCAAGAGAATCTGTCAGAAACCTCCTTGCACTGCTAAAGGACTTTGGGAAAATCTCAGGGTATAAAATAAATGTACAAAAGGCAGTCACGTTTCTACACACCAACAATAAACAAACAGAAACCCAAATAAAAAGCACAATCCCATTCACAATAACCACAAAAAAATACCTTGGCATCTTCCTAATCAGAGATGTGAAAGACCTTTACAATGAAAACTACGAAGCACTGGTCAAAGAATTCAAAGATGACACAAACAAATGGAAAAATATTCCTTGCTCATGAATTGGAAGAATCAACATTGTTAAGATGTCCATCTTACCCAATGCAAGACTGTTAAATTACCTGCACCATTCTTCTCAGACTTGAAAATGACAATACAGGAATTCATATGGAAACATAAACGTCCACAAATAGTCAAAACAATCTTCAGCAAAAAAAACTAAATAGGAGGTATCATACTCCCAGACTTTAAGCTTTATTATAAAGTTTATTATAGTTTATTATAAAGCTACATTAATCAAAACAGCCTGGTATTGGTGCAAGAACATAGGCATATATGGTGCAAGAACATAGGCATACATAGGCATATAGACCAACGGAACATGATAGAGATTCCAGAAACAAAACCTCAATTTCTCAACAAACACACCTTCAACAAAGCTTCCACCACCAACCACTGAGGAGAGAAGGTCCTCAGCAAATGGTGCTGGGAAAACTGACTGACCACATGCAGAAGATTAAAACAAGACCCCTACCTATCACCATACACAGAATCAACTCTAAATGGATCAAAGACCTTAATGTAAAACCTCAAACTATAAGAAACTTAGAAAATGCAGGAGACACCCTTATGGAAATTGGAACTGGCAACCAATTTTTGATCAAAACCCCAAGTCCCCATGCCATAAGAGATAAGACAGACAAGCGGGACCTCATGAAACTGACAAGCTTCTGCAAAGCCGAAGAAACCATCAAGAGAGCAGGGAGACAACCCACAGACTGGAAAAGAAAATATTTGTCAACTGTGTATCTGACAAAGGTTTAACATCTAGGATCTACAAGGAACTCAAATGTGCTGAAATGAAAAAACAAACAGCCCCATTATGGGCAGCGAGACCTCATCTCTACAATAAATCAAAAAATCAGCCGGGCGTGGTAGCGCATGCCTGTAATTCCAGCTACTTGGAAGACTGAGGGTGGAAGGATTGCCAGATCCCAGCAGGCGAGGCTGTGGTGGTCGGGAGTGGCCATTGCACTCCAGTCTGAGTGACAGAGTGAGACTCCAACTCAAAAACAAAACAAAACAAAACAAAACAAGTGGACAAAAGATATGAATAGACACTTCTCAAAAGAAGATGTATGAGCAGCCAACAGATACATGGAAAAATGCTCAGCCTCACTGCTCATCAAAGAAATGCAAGTTAAAACCACGCTGAGATATCATCTAACTCCAGTCAGGATGGCCATCATCAATAACTCAGAAAACAACAGATGCTAGAGAGAAAGTGGGATAAAGGGGACACTTCTACACTATTAGTGGGAGTGTAAACTAATAGAACCTCTGTGGGAAACAGTTTGGTGATTCCTAAAAGATCTAAATTCAACCTTCCACATGACCCTGCAATCCCCCTATTGGGAATATACCCAGAGGAACTCAAATCACTCTGTGAAAAAAATACCTGCACACATATGTTTATTGCAGCATTGTTCACAGTAGCGAAAACAAGGAACCAACCATGCTGCTCATTGAAAGAGGACTTGATAAAAAAAAATGTGAACATACACACAATGGAATATTATGCAGTCATAAAGAAGGACAAAATTATGAACTTCAAAGCAACTTGGATGGACTTGGAGTCTATAATACTGAGTCATCTATTGCAGAAACAAAGTACTGAGCATCACGTGATCTCACTCATAAGCAGAACTAGAACAATTATTGTAATACTATAAGAAAAGGATTGGAAAATTGCCGAGGGGGTGGGGAAGCAGGATTGGTAGTAGTGGGAACCTGCTGGGCGGGGAGGGGGCACAGCTCATCAACAACGGTACCTGCATAACGAACATTTGTATACCTAATCCCGAATTGTACCCCACACCTTTAAAATTAAAAATTAAAAAATATGAATTCTTCCAAATACGAACACAGTGTATCTTTCCATTTACTTGTGTCTGCTTCCATTTTTTTCATCAGTGTAAAGATCTTTCACCTTCTTAGCTAAATTTATTCCCAAGTATTTTTAATAACTATTGTAAATGGTATTGTTTTCATGATTTACTTTTCAGATAGCTTGCTGTTAGTGTATAGAAATGCTTCTGATTTTTGTATGTTGATTTTGTGTCCTGCAACTTTACTGAATTTATTAATTGTGCAAGCAGAGACAATTTAACTTATTTTTTTTTCCAGTTTGGATGACTTTTATTTCTTTTTCTTGCCTAATTGTTTTGGCTAGGCCTTCTAGTACTATATTGAACAGAAGAGGTGAAAGTGGGCATCCTTGTCTTGTTCCAGATCTTAAAGCTTTCAACTTTTATTCATTCAGTATGATATTAGCTGTGGGTTTAATCATATTTGGATTATTGTGACCGGAGGCTGGGGAGAGGGTTGTCGAGGAAAGTGAAGACACTGGTCAATGGGTATCAAATTATAGTTAGTTAGGAAGAATAAGATCTGCCATTCTGTGCACAACAGAGTGACTATAGATGGCAATAATGTATTATATATTTCAAAATACCCGGAGAAGACAGTTTTGAATGTTCTCACTACAAATAAATGATAAATATTTGAGGTGACAAATATGCTAACTACCCTAATTTGATCATTGCAAAATGTAAATATATCAAAACATCACATTGTACTCCATGAACATATAGTTATTACATATATAGTTATAATTAAGAATAAAAATTTCAAAGTAATATCATAAAAGTATATAAACTTTTATACAGATAATTTAAAGAGGTAGATTAATATTAATACTCAGGTTTGTAAAAGGTTGAAATGCACCTGGTAGAGTATTTTTTTTTTTTTTTTTTGAGAAAGCAGGATTTATTGAGAAGACAGAAAAGCTTCCACAATGGTGGGGGACCAGGGGGTTGCCCGTATTTTCTATCTTAATGCATTATAAAACCATTATCTTTATGAAGAGTGCAAGTTTATTATTTCTTGTCCGAACTTCTAAAATTCAAAAATTCTCTAAAAACCCCAACTGAATTGATGTGAGACTTTTTTTAAGAGTCTTTTTATTTTCACTTAGAATTATACTTTTCTCAGAAATATTGTTGTGTTTGATGAGAGGATGCTGCCCAGACCTTGTTGGGGGTTGTGTAATATCCGACTTTGGCCACTGAAACTTCTCAAATATTTGAAGAATTCTCCATTCCAAACCATCTGTCTCCAAAAGGATTTGGTTAATGGGTTGTGCACTTGTGTTATTAATTATCCTGTAATTAGATAGTTCTTAATTTCTCAGAGTAACTTGGATCTCTTGGCCAGAAATCTAGATAATAACCTATATTACTATACCAAGCTAGAAAAATTCTCAAGAACTATTAACAAGTTCCTAAAGCTTGTTACAGATGGACTTTGTTCTATTAACCAAATTTACAATGTATAATGATGCAGTAAGTTGCTCTTCTGTTTCCATATTTATTTTATTAAAGGGTCAGTGGCAAAAATTATCAGCGTCAAGAGTCTCCTACCAAAGTATATTTGATGTTATTTAAGACCGGCTCTGGGTGAGAGTATCACACTTTTCCGGTCTAGATGTAGGGTTGGTAGCTTCAATTAATTAATGGCTTTCGTTTTACAAATCCTTTCTATAACTGTTACTCATCCTGCAGACACCTAAGCTAGGCAAGCATCTTATAAAGATGAATGAGCCTAAGATAGTGGTCTTAAAGTAGTCACACACTCGTTTGATCCTCAAAACAGCATATAAATAAGCAGAACAGATATTATTGTCCCCATTTTAAAGATGAAAAACTGAATCTTCGAAAATTTAAGTGCCTTGTTGAGGGTCACGCATTCGGAAATAGTAGAACAGGACTTGAATTCAAGACTTTAACTCAGTTGACTTATATTTCCAACACATTAGCAAATTTCGAGAATCTGTTGTTTGCCATAGAAAATGTCTTATCTTCACCTCACCCAACGCTTATCATAGACATTCACTTTTACTTGGCTGCTGAGAATTTGTACCCACTTTTGTATTTACCAAATGCACTGTGAAATGAGTTTTCCATGGGAGATCAGACTCGAGTTCTTACTGTGAAAGCCAGAAAGCCAAGGAGCCCTAAAATTCCTTTTCCCGTCCTTAGCAGCTGTGACACGGAAACATCACTTAGCTCAGCCAATAAGGTCTGCCTGCTTGGAGGTCAGATACCAAAGAGACCAAGGTGTGGAGAGAACTTAGAACTCACGCTGGTAAGAGAGTGCATTCTGTGTCCACCAGGGGCAGCTCATCAGCCAGGCTCACTCTTTGACTGTTTTCCTTCTGCCTCGCCCTCACTGATTTCAGACCATTTTCTGAACTTGGTTCTGATCCCTTTCAGTCTGTTATTGGTGAGCCGTCTCATTCCCTTTTGCTGAAGGTTTTTGTCTATGAAAGTGTGCCTGAGTCAGTTTCTGTTGTTTCCCACTACGAACTCTGCCTAGAAGAGAAGCATTGGTCAGAGTTGGTCAGATTTGGGGCATATTTTGAAGAGAGAGCTGACAGGATCTGCCAATGGGTTGGATGTGGAATGTGAGAGAAAGGAATCAAGAATGGCTTCAGAGTTTTTGGTCTGAATAATTCAAAGAATAAAGTTACCCTCAGTTCCAGTTTTCTGTTACTACCAACCACCCCCAAAGTAAGACTCAAACAACAACAACCATTTTTACTATTTCCATTGGCTGGGGTTTCTTTTAACATGATGACTGGGTTTTAAAAGGGAACGTTCCAAGAGAACCAGGAGAAAACCGCATCGGCTTTTATAACCTAGCTTCTGAAGTCACACAGTGTCACTCCCGCCATAGTCTATATCTAGAATGATAATACATCCAGATAATAAAAATATTTACTACAACTACTACTACTAATGATGATGAATACATCCAGATTTAAGGAGGAAAGGACATTGGAGCATCAAAGAATTCGGGCACATGTTTAAAAACGATCACACTATGTATTAGGGAACTCTAGGAAAGCTGAGGAAGATGGGGAGAGGAACAAGTTGAAAGGGAGAAGAAATCAAGTGTTCGTTTTAAGCAGGAGTCTATTGGTCATTCAAGAGAAGATTAAATTAGGCAGGCAGTGGGGTGTAAGTCTGGAGCTGAGGTGAGGAGTTGTGGCTAGAGATATAAACTTAATGCTTGCCTGTATGTAGGTGGTGTGTGAAGCCATAGGACTTGTTGAGGGCATCTAGAGAGTGGCTGTAAATCGGGAAAATGTAAACAGCTGGAACTGTTTGAAAATGGAAGAATATCAAAAGAGGCTGAGAAGGAAAAGCCAGTGAGGAGTGTGCTCAGCACGGTTGAGCATAGTAAACGGTCAGAATGGTAGGAAATAAGAGGATAACAAAGGCTGAGTCAAGAAATGGAATGTTCTTGTTAGAAACTGGCCTCAGTGCGGGCAAAGAACTCCTTATATAACTGGTGTCAACAAGAGAGTCCACAGTTTCTCTCCTTCCCTCATATCCAGAAAAAAGTGAAAAGATTGCATACTGCACAGATGGTGTTTGGAGTTAGATCACACAAGTTAGGCACTTGGCAATTTCAGTGTTAATAAGTCTGCGCTGGTTTATTTGCTCAGCTATAGTTTGCACATGACACCTTTGCATTCCCGAAACACTTTTGGACTGTTTGTGTGACTTGCTTTTTCTACTGTGTCTTTGGTCAGTCTTTCCAGTCTTGCTAGCTCTTTTTTCTTTTCTTGACGTCTAACTAATGGGATTTCTTGAGGCTTGATCTCTCTCATTTTGATCCTATTATTTTCCCTCTCTCCAAGGAGATCACCCACAGCTTTAAGTAACATTTATTTGCCAGTGATATTCATAGTTATATATACAGTCCAGAACCATTTTCTAAGCTCTGATCAAGTATAATATCCAACTGCTTTCTCGATATTTGTGTGTCTAATGAGGACCGAAAACTCAACAGTTTCAAGAGCACTCCTGATTTCTACTTTCCAAAATTGCTCTTGTAGTCTTCCTCATGTAAGAGGAATGGATTTTTTAAACTAAACTTTTAACTTTGAGGTAATTATAGATGCACATATAGTTGTAAGAGGGAAATCCTACTTTACTTAGTTTCTCCCAATGAAAACCTCGCGAAACCAAGTGCAACGCCACAATCAATATACTGGCATCAGTAAATCAAGATACAGAATGTTCCCATCATCACAAGGATCCCCTGTGTTGTTCCTTTATTGCCACACCCATTTTCCGCACATATTCATCCTCTTCTCAGTCCTAGGGAAACTCCAAGCTGTTCTCCATTTCTATAGTTTTGTCATTTCGAGAATATTACATAACTGTAACCATATAGTACCTAATCCTTTGAGACTGGCTTTTCATTCTGCTTAATTCTCTGGAGATCAATCTAGGTTGTTGTGTCTATGAATAATATGCTCCTTTTTATTGTAAATGTTCCCTGCTATAAATGTTCCCACAGTTTGTTGAACTATTCAGCTTATGAAAGTTGTTTCCAGTTTGGGGCTTTTATGAATAAAGCTCCTGTGAACATTTATGTATAGGTTTTTGTGAGGACATAAGTCTTCATTTCTCTAGGATAAATGCCCAGTAGTGGAGTTGGGCTGGGACATCTGATAGCTGCATTTGTCTTTTTTTTTTAAATGAGTACTTTTTTTTCCAGAGTGACTGTAATATTTTGCTTTCCCACCAGCAATACGTGATTCCATTTCTCTACATGTTTGCCAGCTTAGGTATTGATATTTTCATCTTAGCCATTCTGGTAAGTCTGCAATGTCTTATTGTAGTTTTAATTAGCATTTCCCTGTTGACTAATGATGTTGAAAAGCTTTTCCTTTGCTTATTTGCCATCTGTATATATGTTTCAGCAGTTGTTCATATCTTTTACTCATTTTCCAATTGAATTTTTTTTACTGTATTTAATTGCTTTTTATTGTTGAATTTTGAGAGTTCTTTTTATGTTCTAGATAGTCCTTTGTCAGATGTGTGGCTTGCAAATGTTTTCTCCCAGTGTGTAGTTTGTTTATTCATCCTGTTAATAGAATTTTTAAAAAACAGAGCAAACATTGTTAATTTTGATGAAATAAATTATTTTTTTTTACGGACAATGTTTTTGGTTTCAAGACTAAGAACACTTCACCTAGCCCTAGATCCTGAAGATGTTCTCCATTTTTAAATATAGTTTTGTAGTTTTACATGCAACATTTCAGTCTGTGATCCATTCTGAGTCAATTTTATATATGGTATGATGTTTATGTCAAGGTTCTTTTTATTTATTTTATTTTTTGCCTAGGGATGGCAAATTACTTCAGCTCCCTTTATTAAAAAGGCTATATTTCCACCATTGATTAGTGTTTATGCCCTTGTGAAAAATCTATTTCTGGGTTCTCTATTCTTTTTCATCAATCTATGTGTCTATCTCTTCATTAATGCCACACAATCTTGACTAAGGTAGTTAGACAATGTGTTGAAATCAGGCAAATTCTCCCACTTTATTCTTCCCTTTAAAAATTATTTTATCCCTTTACCTTTCCATATAAATTTTAGAATAATCATGTCTATTTCAATAAAAAAATCTTCCTGAGATTTTCATAGAAATGGTTTTAAACTTGGCTATCAATTTGGGAAGAACTGACATATTTACTATGTTGAGTCTTTCAATCCATGAATATATCTCTTTATTTATATATTCTCTGATTTCTTTCATCAGTGCTGTATAATCGTCAACATATACTGTGTATTTTTTTTTTTACATTTTTCCCAAGAATTTCATTTGTCTTGGTGAGAAAGACTGTAAATGATAACTGTATTTTAAATTTTGATCTCCACATGTTCATTGCTATATAGAGAAATACAATCAGATTTTGTATGTTTGCCTTGTCTCCTGCAACTTTGCTAAACTTGCTTGCTAAACTTATTAGCTCTAATTATTTTTGTAGATTCATTGATATTGTCTATGTAGACATACATCATGCTACAAGTGTAGTTTTATTTCTTTGTATCTGAGCTGTATAACTTTATCCTTTTTCTTGCTTTATTGCACTGGATAAAACTTCTGATGCCGTGTTAAGTAAGAGTGGTGAGAGTGGTCGTCCTTGCCTTATTCTCAAACTTTGGGGGAAACAGTCTTTTATCATTTCATATAATGTTAGCTATAAGGTTTTGCAGATTCTCGTTATCAAGTTGAGGGATCTCCCCTATATTCCTATTGTTGTAAGTTTTTTTTAATCATAAATGGGTATTGAATGTTATCAAATACTTTGTAAGCATTGATTAACAAAATTGTGTAATTTTTCTCCTTTAGTTTGTTAAAATGGTGCAGTACATTGATTGATTTTTCTAAAATTGAGCTGGTTTTGCAACCCTGAAATAAGCTCCACTTGGTCACGATATATCATTCTGTTTATATACTGCTGAATTCTATTTGCTAATGTTTTGTTGAAGACTTTTGCATCTAAATGCATGAGGGATATTGGTCTGTAGTTTTATTTTTTTTATAGTGTCTTTGTCTGGATTTGGTATCAGGGTAATACTAGCTTCATAAAATGAATTGAGAAATGTTCCCTCATTCTTGAAGTGACTGTGTATAATGGGTGTTAATTCATTACCTTACACTTTTTAGGATAGCTATTCTCAAAAGCAAGAGATAAATTTTGACAAAGATGTGGAGAAAATATACTATTGGTGGAAAGGCAAATTAGTACTATTGGTGGAAAGGTAAATTAGTATGAATAATCCTTAAAAAATTAAAAATAGAATGACCATATAATGCAGTAATTTAACTTCTGAATATATATCCAAAGGAAATGAAATTAGTATGTTGAAGCGATGTCTGCACTCTTATGGTTATTGTAGCATTATTCACAATAGCCAAGATATGGAATCAATCTAAGATTTCATCAACTGATAAATGGATAAAGAAAAAGTGGTACAGTAGTCCTTTATCCACAGAGGATACGTTTCACAACCCCCCCCGTGGATGCCTGAAAGCTCAGATATTATCAAACTCTGCATATACTATTTTTTTTTTTACTATACATATAAGCCTATGATAAGGTTTAATTTATAAAATTGGCACATTAAGAGATTAACAACAATAACTGATAATATAATTTTAAAAATCTTCCTGAGATTTTCATAGAAATTGTTTTAAACTTGGATATCAATTTGGGAAGAACTGACATATTTACTATTTATTTTTATCATAAATGGGTGTGAATAACACTATAATTGTAGTAAGAGTTCTGCTAATGCGGTCTCTCTTTTCTCAAAATATCATGTATGTAATATTTTCAGACTGTGGTTGACCATGGATAAGTAAAACTCTGGAAAGCAAAGCCATGAATAAGGGCAAGGGGACTACTGCGTGTGTGTTCGTGGATGGAGTGGAACACAGTTCAGCCTAAAAAAGGGGGAAAATTGTGTCATTTGCAGCAACATGAATAAATCTGGAAGACATTGTGCTAAGTGAAATAAGCCAACCACAGAAAGACAAATACTGCATGATTTCACTTAGACATGGATTCTACAAAATTAATCTTGTAGAAGCAAAAAGTCGAAAGATGGTTACCAGAGGTTGGGGGAAGGAGTGGATTGTGGGGTGTTAGTCAAAAAAGTTTCAGTTGGATAGAAAGAATACATTTAGGAGCTCTATTGTACAACATGGTGACTGTAGTAAATAACAGTGCACTGTATACCTGAAAGTTGCTGAGCGTAGATTTTTAAATGTTCTCACCAAAAAAAGATAAGTATGTGCGGTAATGGATATGTTAATTAGCTTGATCTACACATTCTATTATGTGTTCATAAATCAAGAGATTGTATGCTCCATAAATGCATACAATCTCTGTCAGTTAAAAACTAAACAGAAATTTAAAAAAAGAAATTGCTGTTAATTATTCAAACATTTGGTAGACTTCTCTGGTGAAATCAACTGAACTTGGAGGTTTCTTTTTTGGAAATTTTTGAGTTGCAAATTTAATCTCCTTAATAGTTAAAGTACGATTCAGTCTATTTTATATTGGATGTTAATATGCTCTTTTTGAGGCCTAGGTACGTTTCACTTAAGTTTTCAAATTTATGTGTGTAGAATTTTTCTAATTTTTCCTTATTATCCTTTTGACATCTGCAAGGTCTACAGGGACACTCCCCATTTCATTATTGATATTGATAACTTGTGTCCTCTCTTTTTTCTTTGTTAGTCAGAGATTTGTCAATTTTATTGATGTTTACAAAGAGCTAGCCTGATGTTTTATTGATTTTCCTCTATTGATTTTCTATTTTAAATTTCATTGATTTCTGTTCTTTTTCCTTCTTTCTAGTTTCTTTGTGTTTATTTTGATCTTCTTTTTCCAGGTTCTTGAGGTAGATTCCATGTTCTTAGCTTCCACTAAGATTATTGATTTGAAACTTTTTCTCTTTTCGAACGTAAACATTTAGTGCTCTAAATTTCCCTTTAAGTACTGCATTGGCTGCATCCTACATCTTTTGATATATTGAATTTTCATTCAGTTCTATGCCTTTTAAAATTTCCTTTGAGACTTCTTGATGCATTATTTAGAAGTATGTTGTTTTGTTTCCAAGTGTTTGAAGATTTATCTTTCTATTACTGACTTCTAGTCTGGTTCCTTTGTGGACAAATTATACACTATCATTTCAATTGTTTTAAAGTTGTTGAGGTTTGCTTTATGGTTCATGATATGGTCTCTGTTGGTTTATGTTTCATGAATGCTTAAAAATAATGTGTATTTTTGAATGATGTGTTTTATAAATGCCAATTAGCTCCTGTTGGTTGATGATTTTGCATTTTGTATCCTTGCTGATTTTTTTAAAGTTGTTTTGTCAGTTAAGGAGGGGGTCTTGAAGTTTTCCAATATAATTGTGGATTTTTAAAATTTATCCTTTCAGTTCTGTCAGCTTTTGCTTGACTTAGAGCTTTTGCAGGTCTGAGTTTGGTGAAAACTCATTTAGGATTGCTATATCTTCTTATTAAATTTACCTTATCATTATGTAATGCTCCTCTCATTTGTAATTTTCTTTACTCTGAAGTTTACTTTAGCTCTTATTAATATAGCCACACCTGCTTTCTTTAATTAATGTTTACATAGCATATCCTTTTTCTTTTTGCTTTCACCTATTTATATCATTATATTTGAATTGACTTTCTTGTAGACAGAATATACTTGGGTCATGGTTTTTAATCCCTTCTGCCAATATCTATCTTTTAATTGTTATATTTAAACTATTTACATTTAATATAGTTATTGGTATATTAGGGCTCAATTTTTGGTTTCCTATTCGTTATCTCTGGGCATTTTTTCTGTTTGTTCTTCCTTTTGTGTGTGTAACTTAAAAATGTATTAAAGTTCATCTTGATTTGTCTACTACATTTTAAAATTTAATTTTGAGTTTAATTTTTGAATTTAATTTTACTTTTGAATTTAAAATTTTTAGTGATTGCTTTAATAAATTTTATTACATATATATAACTTATCACAGACTACTTATATTGGCATTTTTCCAGTTTAAGTGAAGTATAGAAAACTTACTTCCTTTTACATATCTTATCCTCCTTTTTATAATAAATGTGTTTTAAATATTTCCTTTACAGTTACTTAACACCACATCAGATAGTGTTTAAATTTTTGCTTCAACCGTCAACCACAATTTTGAGAAATCAAGAGTATAATGAAAATGTGTATTTTCTCCTATTTTTACTTTTTTTGACTTTTATTCCTTCTTAATGTTTCAAATTTTTTTCTTTCATAATGTAGTTTTTGTTTGGAGGACTTCTTTTAGTCATTTTTGTGAAGGTAGGTCTGCTGTTAAAAAAAAAATCGTTTTTTTTTTTTTTTTTAATTTGAGGATGCCTTGATTGTTCCTTCATTCCCGAAAGATATGTTCTCTGGATATAGAATTCTGCATTGGTGGTTCTTTTCTTTCAGCCCTTGAAGAATATTGTGCCAGTTTTTTTCTGACTTTCATGGTTTCTGATGAGAAATCTACTGCTATTCGAATGGTTTTCCCCCTAAAGACAAGATATAATTTCTCTCTCTTTCTCTGCTTTCAAGATTTTTTTCGTCTTTAGTTTTGAGATGCTTCACTATGATTTATTCTGGTGTGGACTTCTTTGGGCTTATACCTTTGGGGTTTAGTATGTTTCTTGAACCTATAAGGTATATCTGTTGCAAAATTTTGAAAGTTTTCTGCAATTATTTCTTCAAGTACTCTTATCTTCTGGACTCTAATCACATGAATGTTAGCTCTTGGTTATAGTTCCACAAGTCTCTGAACTTCTATTTTTCTCTGTTTTCTTCTGTTTTTCTTCTGTTTTCTTCTATTTTTCTTCTGTTGCTCAAATTGGGTAATTTATATTGCTTTCCCTTCTGCTATACTAATGCTTTCCTCTCTCCCCTCCATCTTGTTGTCTAACTTATCCACTGAGGGTTTTTTTTTAAGTTTGGTTTTTTATCGTTCATTTCTATAATTTCCATTTACTTCTTCAGATCTCATATTTCTTTCCTGAGATGATTTGTTCATGTTTCAAGTGTGTTTATAATTGCTCAGTGAAGGATAGTCAAGGTGGATGTTTTTAAATCTCTATAAGAAAATTCTAGCTTTTCCATTAAAATAGTGTTGATGATTATTGATTTTGTTTTTAAATTAGCATTGCAAATTTCTTTGTTATTTGTATAAGTAATTTTTCACTGAAACATGAGCATTTTGAGTATTATATTTTGGGACTTTGGATCTTATTTAAGCGTTCTATTTTAGCTAGCTCCTTTTGACCTTTTCCAGAGAAGGATAAGAAAACTGCCTCATTATTGTCAGGTGGTGTTAGAAGCCCAGGTTATTGCCTCGGGGAACTGAAAGACTGGTGGGTAGAAAACACAGAAGCTAAACCACAGAAGGAAAAGAGGATATGAATACAGGAAAGTCTGAAAGAAATTTATGTAGGACAATGGAAAGACCTAACATAAATGTAATTGGAGTGCCAGAACAGCAAGAGGGAAGGCATGGAGTAGAAGCAAGATCTGAACAGACAACACACAAAAAAGTCTCTAAAACAGAGGAAATGCATTAAGTGACACTTTTGAAAGTTCCATGAACTTCAAAAAGGATAAAGACAGAAAAATCTGTAATAATAAAGCTGCTAAAAAAAATCTTAAAGAAAGCCTGAGAAGAAAGACAATGTGTAAAAAGAATTAAAAAATACAGTTGTCAGAACAATATAGAATTAGTGGCAGCAGAACAACACCTTTAAGCTATTGGGATGAGAAGAGAAGAAGATAAGTAATTTTATACCTATTTAAAAAAAAATCCTTCTGGGGGACAGAGTGAGATTCCAACTCAAAACAATAAAAAATAAAATGTCAGTTCTGCCAAAAAAAAAAAAAAAATCTTCAAATGTGAAGGCAAAATAAACACATTTATAGGTAAACAAAATTGAGAGATTTTGTTGCTAGTAGACCTCTAGAGCTCTTTAGGCAAGAAGATAATTATCACACGTGGAAACATGGAAATGCAAGAAGGAGTGAGAAGTATTGGGAACAACAAACGTGGGCAAATATAAGTGAACATTGGTTACAGAAAGCAATAATGTGTTGTGGGCTGTAACATATATATATATATATGTATATATATAATTAACAAGTCATGATGAAATAAATTATGGGGGATAGCTAAATTGAGTTAAGATATTCTTTGCTCATAGTATGTCATGGGAAGTAAAAAAAAAAGTACCAATTCATTTTAGATTGTGTGTCAGATCAGTCAAATTTATTTCAAGAAATTGGCTTTGTGATTGTGAGGGCAGGAAAGTCTGAAATCTGTAGAGCAAGCCAGCAGGCTGAAAACTTTCAGGCAGAAGCTGATGTTGCAGTCTTGAGGCAGAATTTTTTCTTCTTTGGGGGAAACCTCAGTTTTGCTGTTATGGCCTTTCAGCGGATTGGATGATTGATGCCCATTCAAATTGTTGAGGCAATTTCTTTCATCTTAAGTCAACTGATTGTAGATGCTAGCCATATCTACAAAATACCTTCACAGTGACATCTAGATTAATGTTTGAAAGAATAACTGGGTTCTGTAGCCTGGCCAGGTCAACACATAAAACCATTATAGATTGTAATAAGTCAACGTTGCTGATTGCATTCCTTAAGATAGTCACTAAAATAATTGCTTTTAAAAAGTATAACTAACAATCTAATACAGGAGAGAGTTGTATAAGAAATACTTACCTAAATCAAGGGAAGAAGAGAGAGAGAAAAGGAATATAAAACAGGTGGAAGAGGTAGTAAATAATAAGATAGATGATTCAAGTAGTATCAGTAATTACTTTAGATGTAAATGGACTTAATGCTTTAGTTTTAGAATACTACAAGACTGGATACAAATATAACCTTATTATATGCTACTTATAAGAGATACGCCTTAAACATATGACATAGAAATATTGACAGAAAAAGAGTTGAAACTGTGGCTTGGAACTCAGCCTGCTTGGGTTCTAGTCAAAGCCAGATCATGACTGAACATGTGTCCTCTTCAGGCCTCATTTGTGTCTTCTTGTCAAATTGAATTTTAACACCCAAACTATTTAATAGGATTTTAGATCTTGTGTTGGCACAAATCAGAAGACTAGAATCTAGGATCTTAGGTTCTAGTCCTGCTTCTTTTACCTCCTTCACACCATTAAGTCACTTATCCAAAGTATCTGTTTTTCATCTATCAAACAAGAACATTCCACTCCCTTCTAGTTTTCTGCATTGAGAGGCAAGCTATAATTGTCCCCATTTCACAAATGAGGTATTTAAGATCCAGAGAGACTAAGGCACTTGTCTGGGACAGAGCTAAAAATAGATCGCTTGCTTCCCAATCAACTCTCTTTGAATTTACTTATTCATTTGAATTTATTTATTTGAACTTATTTAGTCATTTGATCAGCATATAAGCATTTAAAAATTACTCTGCTAATCATGGGAACAAAACAGACAAGACTTGAGACAAGACAGATTTTACTGTGAAAATTCCAGTGTTTTGCAATAAAAAGGATATTCTACAAATGTGAGCTATTCTTGTTATTAAAAATAATTTGCTAGTCAATTACAATTCATATAGCATTAAGAATGCTGCAAATAATCTAAACTTCAGTTAAAAAGACGTTTCCCTTAGAGAGAGAGAGAGAGAGAGAGAGAGAGAGAGAGATTGAGATCAGTCTTTAGATTTGAATAGCATGGCTGTGATAAGATCTTGTTGTTGGAAATTTCACACTAATAAATACATTTATATATTACTTTACAGTTTCAGAATATTACTGTCTACTCTCTCTCATTTATGTATCACTGCAATTCATTGGGATAGATAGGGCAATATCATTATTTTGGGCTTATCTGTGAAGAAACTGAAGCCTAGAAAAGGTCAACACGTCACTTAAACTTACACAACTAGTAAGTAGCAAAGCAAAGATGATTACTTATTGTCTTCCAGGTCCTAGTCCTGGCTCAGGGGTCCCATGCTTCACACTCTCCACCATCTTTAAGACTAGAGTCAGACAAGACAAGGCTGATGATAGTTTTGCAGCTGTCATGTTTTGGTGGTTTCAGCATTTCTGAGTGGCCAAATACAGGCTAAACAATGCAGTGACTGAATCCTACTATGTGTTGTACTATGAAATAACTAAATCTGTTTTATCTCATTTAATCCTTACCAAAACCCTACGAGATAGGAACTGTTGTTATCTCATTTTACAGAAGAGGTAATGGGATTAGGTTAAGAAATTTGAGCATACTGCAAATAAGTTATGAAGCTGGAATTTGAATGAAGGTCTGCCTTACCATGCCTTTAACTATCACTCTTTAGGGCCAATCTAGTACATGTTCTGCTCTTTAAGGGTATTAGGGTCAGATGTTAAATTCACATGAAACTTGAGCAAAAGGAGGAGGCAGGAGTGAAGACCTTAGAAAGAAACATGGTGGGTACTTGGACACCATGTCTCACCTCTTAGTCTAACCGATGAGCAGAGTGTTTCTTGTTAGCCCTGAAACCTCGTCCCATGAACCAGACTGCTGAGTTATTTGCATATCGGGACAAACAGCATCTAAGAGAATTGCAGGATTTGCTTGATATGAAAGTGACCCCTGACATGGTAGAAGCTGATAGAGTTTTTTGAATGTTTTGCTCAAAAACGACTCTTTCCTTGGCTTGGCATGGCATCACTTCTTACGTACTTCAGGTCAGCCAGTGAAGATCTTGGAAAAAACAGGCACCTCCTGAAAATGCACACATAATCAATCAACACCAAGATTTCAGCGCTCCTTCTTCAGCCATATTCTGGCATCGAGCAGTAACTCAGGGAGTGAAACCCAGAAAGGATATATCTTCAGGAGCCATGCAAAAGTTGGCTCGGGACACGGTTGCTGGGATTCATAGGGATCACTGTCTCAATTTAATGAAGTATGAGGTCTGACAATTAGGTTCAAGAACCATCTTAGAAAAAAATGCTGCATACCTCATTGATGAATACCACTATGGTCACCTTCAAAAGTGCTCCCCTTGGGAATCTCTGCACCGACACCAGTGCCTTGTCCATTCATCAAAGCCATTTTGGAACTTTCTTTCTGGAATGGCCATCAGAGCTCTTGTCGTTATTTGCTGGGGACTGACAATTAAGTTCACGAACTTGCCACCTTGCACTTATGCTGGCAGCACTGTACAAATAACTGTATCGGAACACTATTCCTCCTCACCTGATCTGGCCCCCAGTGACTTTTGTCTTTACCCGGAGATAAAGGATATATTGAGAGGAAGACATTTGATGACATCAGGACATATGACGATGGCTCTGATGGCCATTCCAGAAAAGGCAGTCCAATTGCTTTGAGGGGTGGACTTAGGTGCTGGTACTGGTTCATAAATTTCCGAGGGTAGTACTTAGAAGGCGACCATGGTGATATTTAGAATTGACGTATGTAGCATGTTTTCTAGGATGAGCTCACGAACTTAATTGTCAGAACCCGTATGGGTGAATCTTACAGGTCTTTCAAGGTAGTATCAGGGTAGACTGACAATGTGGAGAAACAACATTTTATAATAGGAATGAGTGAAAAAATTCTGTAGTATGTTTCCTCTGTGACGTGGAGACTATCATTCAAACACCAGATGCTACTCAGTGTCTTTTGTAATTATTATAAATTATTACAACTTTTTCCATGATAGCAGATGGCAACTCATGGCTTAGATGCAGTTCTGTGGAGAGGCTGAACAAAACTTCTGGCTTGGCCTCTACCAGTGATAGTTTATATGGGGGGGGATTTCAAGTTTCACAAATCAGATGAGTTCTGGAAATTAATGTGCATTAGGAAGGCATTAATAAAAAGGAAGATTTGAGGTCATTTTAGAAATGCATAAAGGAGGTCTCAGCTGTTTCAACAGGGAGTTTTGAAGCTGAAATGGACCCTCTGAACTGTCCCATATGGAAGCTGGACACCAGACCTTTGTATCCCTTCATAAGCCTGTCACTGGCCATCGACTGTCCCTAGAGGGGCCATCATTCCGGAGGAGGCAGTACTGTGCAGCTGAGGTCATGCCCAAGCTACTGGCTGATGCAGAGACTGGGGTATTAACATAAACAAAGAGAGGGAGATGAAGGGTAAGAGAAAACTTAGCCTCATTCACAGGAGGGAATACACAGTTTAGGGCTAAGTCATTCCTTTCTAGAGACATGCTGGCTTTCATCTGAGAGTTTTTTGAAATTCGATCAATGTATTTCTTCATAATATATATGATAACATTGAAGTGGATCAGTGACACAGAAATCCAAATTCATGAACTCACTTGAAGGAGTCCGATAGACATGTTTTTAATGACACAGCTATTTGGCTAAATTCGGGTTCCACTTAAAAATATTGCCGGGATTTGAGATAATCCTTGGAGGATTTTGATTCCATTAAAAAGTTTGAGCATAGGATAGATATAATCCTTGATTTTTCATTTAATAAAATGTAAAGGAAAATGGGTACACATACACCAGCACCTCCTGAAATATCAGATGGTTAGAAGTCACTCTTGAATGGAATACATTCAGACAAATGGGAATGTACTTGAGAGCATGGGGGGATGTTTCAGGTGTGCTGGGAAATGTAACATCCCTCCTACCCTTTTCCAGTCTGATGAAGAAACAAATCTCTCTTTTACAGAACATTATAGAAGTATTTGTACTTTCTGGTAGGCACAGGGTGCCAAGACATGGTATTACTCACTGGTTCCTGCCTTGAAAGTTAGGGAAAAGGTTTTAAGCATCTATCAAGTTTTGCTGTGCAGTTCAATGAAATGGAAAAGGGGAGCCCTGCTCATGTCAAGGAGACACGGCTAACCCTCAGAATAAATGTAAAATACTTCATATTAAATGTGTTGTATTGTAATGAGAATTGTTGTCATTTTGTAGCATGTTAGAGTTTTCAAAGTAATTTGCAAGCATTTTATCACTTGATACTAGCCATATATGGCATGTTTACTATGTGCCAGATATCATAATATATTACTCACCTAGTCTTTCTAAGAACCCCATGAGGTAGGTATTGTTATCTTTATTGAGAAAGTTCAGAGGATAGGTAGTCAGGAGATAGGCACACGGAGGTTCAATATTCTCCATAGAGCCCTTTGACCTTAATGACCTAGTCTTCTTAACCCTTTTTCATGAACCAGTCTATAATGATACCAGCATGTGAACTTTCTAACATTAAAATGTCCTTCCCTTACCATCTTTATTAGCCATTTTGTGTTGCAAGCAACAAGATGTTTTGCAAAGGGTTTATTTAGCAATCAGTGCAGCCTCATAGATTCAGAATGAGGCATGAATGGAGAATTACCCACCAAGATTTTGAGAGGGTAGGTAGAGTTGATTAAATGGAGAACTTACTTAAAGATATGGAGCCAAGACAAGAAACTCTCCACAATCTCTTTGTGTACTGGGAAACAGACTTCAGACAGAGTTCCACAAAAAAAGTTAATTCTGTGTGTTTTCAGAAGACACATCTGTAAGGTAGCAGAGAAACTGACCTGCATTCTGGTGGCATAGGAGCTCTTGGCTGATTCTACAGGGAACTTTGAAGCTGGGATGGACCCTCAGTCCCCAAGCTTGGACACCAGATCTTCGTATCCCTTCATAAGTCAGTCATTGGCCACAGGCTGTTCCCTAGGAGGGGCCATCTTTCTGGATGAGGCAGTTCCTTGCAGCCGAGGTCATGCCCAGTGACTAACTCAGCTGTAAATCCCCCAGCAGTCAATATTCTGAGCAGTTGGGGGTGGAGTGTATCAGTCCTGAAGAGGGGATCTGGGTGGTCCCCACCATCCATCCCTTGTGTTGCTCAAGTCCACTTGCTTCTTGAAATAAATCCATCCTGTTTGGGAACATCTTCTATTGAATTTTGGTTGGTCTTATTTCCTGGGAACTTACAGGAAATACTACAGCTCTTGCATGCTGCACTTGATCTCGACTCATCACTGCTCCTTTTCTTCTTATTTTTATTTATTTTTTCCCATTCATTCTAGATTCCCCTCAACTTGAGGTAGCCCCTGTGCTGATCTAAGTGCCTTTCCTACTGGAAACCTTCATTAAACCTTCATCTCAGTGGGTTCTAAGCCCCTGGTCACTATGCCCTTCTCAGCCTGTTGCTACTGTTCTATTTTTAAAGTTGTCTTATTATTTTTAATATAACTTATTTAATTGCATGTTTATAGAGTTAAAAATTTTTTTTATCTTAAAGTTGTGGGGTACAATTCAGGGTTAGGTATACAAATGTTCACTATGTAAGTACCTTTGTTGATGAGGTGTGTCCCCCACTTCTCTGGCAATTTCCTATGACTGACAATCCTGCCACCCCTCCACTGACAGTTTCCTTCTACTGCCAATCCCCTTCTTAGAGTATTATGATAATTGTTCAAGGCCCGCTTATGAGTGAGAATATGTGGTACTCAGTTCTTTGTTTCTGTGATAGATCACTCAGTACTATAGACTCTAAGTTCATCCAAGTTGCTGCGAAGCTCATAGTTTTGTTATTCTTTATAGCTGTGTAATATTCCATCGTGTATATGTACCACTTTTATTTATCCAGTCCTTTTTCGATGGGCAGCACAGTTGGTTCCATGTTTTTGCTATTGTGAATAATGCTGCAATAAATACGTGGGTGCAGGTATCTTTTCATAGAGTGATTTGAGTTTCTCCGGGTGTATTCCCAGTAGGGGGATTGCGGGGTTGTATGGGAGATTGATTTTTAGATCTTTTAGGAATTGCCAAACTGTTTCCCACAGAGTTTGTACTGGTTTACACTCCACGGACGGTGTAGAAGTGTTACCTTTTTGCCCCATCCTCTCCAGCATCTGTTGTTTTCTGAGTTACTGATGATGGTATCTCAGCGGGGTTTTAATTTACATTTCTTTGATGATCAGTGAGGCTGAGCATTTTTTTATGTATCTGTTGGCTGTACATATGTCTTCTTTTGAGAAGTATCCATTCATATCTTTTGCCCATTTTGTTTTTTTGTTTTAATTTTTTATTTTAAAGATGTGGGCTACAATTCAGGGTTAAGTATACAAATGTTCATTATGCAGGAACCCTTGTTGATGAGGTGACCCTCCCTCCCCTGGCAGTTTCCTTCAACTGCCAATCACACCCCCTCTCCCCGGGCAGTTTCCCTCTACTGCCAGTCCCTTTCTTATGGTGTTATGATAATTGTTCAAGGTCCGCTTATGAGTGAGAACATGTGATACTCAGTCCTTTGTTTCTGTGATAGATTGCTCTGTATTATGGACTCTAAGTCCATTCAAGTTCCATGAAGTTCATAATTTTGTCCTTCTTTATGCTTTTGTCCACTTTGTAATGGGGTTGTTTGTTTTTTTCTTTTCAGCACAAGTTTCTTGTAGATCCTAGATGTTAAACCTTTGTCAGATACACAGTTGACAAATATTTTCTTTTCCAGTCTGTGGGTTGTTTCCCTGCTCTCTTGATGGTTTCTTCGGCTTTGCAGAAGCTTGTCAGTTTGATGAGGTCCCACTTGTCTATCTTATCTCTTCTGGCATGGGCCCTTGGGGTTTTGATCAGGAATTGGTTGCCAGTTCCAATTTCTATGAGTCTCTTGCACTTTCTAAGGTTCTTACATCTGAGGTTTTATGTTTAGGTCTTTGATCCATTTAGAGTTGATTTTTGTGTTTGGTGATAGGTAGGGGTCTTGTTTTAATCAGATGCATGTGGCCAGCCAGTTTTCCCAGCACCATTTCCTGAAAAGGTTCTTCTCTCCCTGGTGGTTGATGGTGGAAGCTTTGTCTAAGATGAGTTGGTTGAGAAATTGAGGTTTTTGCTTCTGGAATCTCTATCCTGTTCCATTGGTCTATATGCCTGTTCTTGTACAAATGCCAGCTGTTAGATTATTGTAGCTTTATAATAAAGCTTAAAGTCTGGGAGCATCATGCCTCCCACTTTGTTTTTGTTTTTGTTTTGCTGAGGATAGTTTTGACTATTCGTGGTTGTTTGTATTTCCATTTGAATTTTGTATTGTCGTTTCCAGGTCTGAGAAGAAGGATGCCAGTAATTTAATGGGTATTGCATTAAATCTGTAGATTGCCTTGGATAAGATGGACATCTTAACAATGTTGATTCTTCCAATCAATGAGCCTGGATTATTTTTCCATTTGTCTGTGTCATCTTTGATTTCTTTGAGCAGTGTTTTGTTGTAAAGGTCTCTCATTTCTCTGGTTAGGAAGATGCCAAGGTATTTCATTTTTTTGTGGCTATTGTGAATGGGATTGTGGTTTTTATTTGGGTTTCTGATTGTTTATATATAGGAATGCGACTGTCTTTTGCACATTTATTTTATATCCTGAGACTTTGCCAAAGTCCTTTATCAGTGCAAGGAGGTTTCTGACAGACTATCCTGGGTTTTCGAGGTATAGAATCATGTCTGAAAAGAGGGATAACTTGACTTCCTCTTTTCCTATTTGGATATCCCTGATTTCTTTTTCCTGTCTGATTGCTCTAGCTAGGACTTCTAATACTATGTTGAACAGGATGGGTGAGAGTGGGCAGCCTTTTCTTGTTCTGGTTTTCAGGGGAAACGTTTCCAATTTCTGTCTGTTTAGCAGTATGTTGGCTGTGGGTTTCTTGTAAATGACTGCTACTATTTTGAGGTATGTTCCATCTATGCCTAGATGTCTGTGGGTTTTTATCAAGAAGGGATGCTGGATTTTATCAAAAGTTTTTTCCGCATCTAATGATATAGTTATGTGGTTTTTGTTTATACATCTGTTGATGTATTTAATTAAGTTTATGGTCTTGTGGATGCTGAACCAGCCCTGCATCCTGAGGATGAAGCCTACTTGGTCATGGTGGATGATTTTTGAGATGTGTTGTTGAATCCAGTTTGCTAGAATCTTGTTGAGAATTTTAGTATCTATATTCATCAAGGATATTGGCCTGTAGTTCTCTCTCTTTGTTGGATCTTTACCCAGTTTGGGTATCAATGTGATATTAGCATCATAAAATGAATTGAGGTGAGTTTCATCTTTCTCGATCACCTGGAACACTTTCAATAGGATTGGCGTCGGTTCCTTCTTGTATGTTTTGTAGAATTCTGCGGAAAAGTCATCTGGTCCAGAGCTATTTTTTGTAGGTAGCTTTTTAATGACATAGTTGATTTCTTGGGTTGCTTTTGGTATATTTAGGGACTCAATTTCTTCTTGTTTCAATCTGGGAAGGTTTTATGATGTCAGAAAGTCATCTATTTCCTTTAGGTTTTCAAGTTTATTTCCAAACAAGTGTACATAGTAGTCTCTGATAATTTTTGTATTTCTTTTAGGTCAGTTGTGACTTGATCTTTTGTGCTTCTAATTGTGTTGATTTGGGCTTTTTCTCTATTTTTCTTGGTCAGTCTAGCGAGGGGTCTATCTGTCTTGTTTATCCTTTCAAAGAACCAGCTTTTTGTTTCACTGATCTTTTGTGTTATCTTTTTGTCTTCTATGTCCCACATTTGGGCTTTTATTTTGGTGATATGGATTCTTCTGCTGAAATTAGAGTTTTTGTGGTTTTGTTTTTCCAGCTTCCTCTGGTGATTTGTTAGGCCATTAACGTGTGATCTTTCCATTTTCTTCATGTGTGTTCGTGGAGATATGAATTCCCCTCTTAGTACTGTTTTCATTGCATCCCAGAGATGTTTCTTCATTTTCATTTATTTCCAGGGATCTTTTAATTTCTGTTTTGATTTCTGTGTTGACCCAGGAGTTGTCCAGCATCATGCTGTTTGTGTTCATGTCTTTGTGGGTTTGGGGGGAACTTTGTTGGTATTGACATTTATTTTTATTCTGTTGTGGTCTGAGAAGGTGCGTAGCAATATTTTAGTGTGTTATGAGATTTGTTTGTGTTCAATTTATGGCCGAGGCTGTGGTCAGTCTTAGAGTACATTCCATGTGGTGATGAGTAGAATGTATATTCCGTGGCTGTTGGGTAGAGTGTTCTGTATGTATCAATTAAGTCGATTTGATCTTGGATCTCCTTGTTGATTTTTTGTCTTGAAGATCTGTATAGGGTTGTGAGAGGGGTATTTAAATCCCCAGGTATGATAGTGTTAGAGTCAGTATCTTTTTTTAGTTTACCTAGAAGCTGCTTTATGAAAGTTGGTGCTCCTATGTTGAGTACATATATGTTTAGGATGGATATTTCCTATTGATGGAGTGAACCTTTTATCATTATGTAGTAACCTTTTGTATCTTTAAAAATTTTTAATAGTGTAGAGGATAGTTTGTCTGATATTAAAATCGCAACTCCTACTTTCTTTTGTGTTCCGTTTGTCTGAAAATTTTTTTTCCATCCTCTTACTTTGATTCTGTGAGTGTCCTTCCTGGTGAGATAAGTCTCCTGGAGACAACATATTGTTGCATCATGATATTTTATCCAATTTCCTGTTCTATGTCTTTTTGGTGGTGCATTTAGTCCATTTACATTTATGCTAATTATTGAGATGTGAGAGTTTATCCCTGTCATGAGATTCTTATAGAGTTTGTTGTTGTTGCTGTTGTTTGTTTCTTTATTTGTTTGTTTTCTTTCTTTTGATTTTTGGGTTGATTCATGTGTGTTTCCAAACTTTTTCCTGCATTCTTGGGTAGGGTATGATTCTTCTTTTTTTGCCTTTCTTCTGTCTTTAATACTTTCTTAAGTGTTTCTTGTAGAGTTGGTCTGGAGGTGATGTAAACTCTCAGGGATTGAATGTCTGGGAAGGAATTTAATTCTCCATCACCAATGAAGCTTAGCTTAGCTGGGTAGGTAATTCTTGGTTGAAATTGCTTATCTTTGAGAACTTTGAAGATTAGACTCCAATCTCTCTTAGTCTGAAGTGTTTCTGTAGATAAGTCTGCTGCTATTCTAATTGATCTTTCCTGATAGATAGTCTGACCTTTCACTCTTGCTGTCCTTAGGATTTTTTCTTTTATACCTGCTTTGTGTAAACAAATTACTATGTGTCTAAGAGTTGGTTGTCTCATTTGTTGCCTTGCAGGGATTCTCTGATTCTCTTGTGTTTGAACAGTTGCATCTCTGATGAGATAAGGGAAGTTTTCTTGGATAATTTCACGGAATGTTTGTTCCAGGGTGGTCTCTCTCTCTCTCTATCTGCCTCAAGGGTTTCAATTAATCTTAGGTTCGGCCTCTTGATATAATTACTCATCTCTTGGAGACTTTGTTTTGTCCTTTAAAGCTTCTTTTCTGTGTTTTTAACTGCTTGAGTTAGTTCCATATTTTGGTCCTCAAGCTCTGAGATTCTTTCTTCTGTTGGGTTAATTCTGCTTTCCATGCTTATCAGTTTGTTATTTATTCCATTTACAGTATTTTTTATTGCTGTTATCTCAGTTATGAACTCCTTCATTCTTTCCTCTTGTCTTTCCTCATTTCTATTTATTCTATCTATTGTTGTCTTGATATCTGGGTTTGTGGTTTGAGACCAGTCATTCTGGGGACTCTTCATTGTTTGAGTTCTGAAGTCTGTATTCTCAGTGGCTGACCTCCCAGGGGTCTGTGCGAGACTCATATTCTTCCATTGGTTTTTTCTTCATTTATGCAGGTTTTCATACTCCCCTTTTAACCTCTTCTTCAATCCTTTTGTTCAGTAATGAGGGATAGCTTTTATTTCTGTTTGCTCAATCTCTTATTCTTCCTTATGTGGACCCTCTTACTTTGTTCAATTTTGAAATTGCACTGGGGATGGGGAGCTGTGCTTTTTGCAGTTTTGAGATTTGATTAAGGGGAGAGCTGTGATTCAGAAGCTGTCTGCAGATTCCAGTATCCGCTGACAGGTATGTGAGCCCCCTGGAACCCACTTCCCACAGCCTTACTATCTATCCATGCAGTAGGGGTGTATGTTTGCCCCCAAAAGCAAAATGAGATCATAAAAAGGAAAAGAATGGAAAAAGGAAGGCAGAAGATGAAAGGAAGGTGAAGAGAGTGAAGGAGAAGAGGGAAAACAGGTGTTTGTTTGTTAGTTAACAAATAAACAGAGAAACAAAGGCAAAAAAAACCAAACAAAACAAAAAACTCAAAACATACAATCATACAAACAAACAAAACCCTACTGTTGATATACTCACCCTCAAAAATACCCATACACAAATAGAAAATATAAAAAAGAACATTAAAATAACAGAAACAAAGCAAATATGAAGACGTAAACAAAAACAGAAAGAAAACACACACACACAAACTCACTCTGTGGCTGTTTCTGTAACTCTAGGTTCCTTTCCCAAGCACTGCCTCTGCTTTTGGCTACCACTGCTACTTTGGGCAGCTGCCACTGCCTTAGGGAGCAGCTCCTATCTCCAGCCCATCCCCTCCACTCTCAATGCAGGTTGATAGGGTTGCTCTCAGCATGGGACAGATGCCCCATGGACTGCTGTGGGAGGAGGATAGATCAGATCCAGGCTTACCTGACTCGTCTGCTACTGTCACTGCTGTCAAGTCTCCCACTCAGATCAGACGTGTCTGTGCCATTCCAGCGTGGGAGAGGGCTGTCTGTCTCTCCGAGTCTGATGGCCAATCTCAGAGGGGTGCAGGACTAGCCACTGGGTCCCAGGTTGAAGGTTAGCCAGAGCTGAGTGGGGCAATGTTGGTCTCTGCCTAGTCCTGGGACAGAGAAGACAGTGCTGGTGGGTGTCTCCTCACCAGCGGTGGGGCCTCTGGCCTTCTCTGTGGTTCCTGCTGCTAGCATCTGGACTGCTGCTGCAGGTGATGTGTGTGGGCTAGGTGTCAGGTGGTAAGGAACAGCTATTCTCTGCTACCTCTTCTCAAAAGAGCCCTGAGAACAGCAGACAATTCTGTGCACCAGGGGCTCCAATCTCAGGGCAGCGGTGGGTTGCAGTCACCTCTGGAGGAGACCCCTGGGTGCATGAACCAGGGTCTGCCTTGAGATAGCCTTTCACTCACCCACCAGCACATACCCACTCATGCAGAGAGTCTTGATGGACACTCACTTTTGTAGAGACTTTTACACTTCCACCTGTTCTGTGGCCATCTTACCTCCCTCTTGTGGCTGCTGTTTTTATCCATTTACCATTATGGTGAGCATGGGAGCATGGTGAGCATGGGAGCCTCCAGAGGCTCTCCAGTGGACCACCTTTTTACCAAGCACATTCTTCCCTACTCCAATTGTGCAGCAGAAGCAAAGACCCTCTTGTAGTTCAGGGTTCACTCTATTTGCCAGATAGTTGATTCCTTCACTTGCTTGCTGGTTTCTTGACATGAGGATTCCAAAGCAATTGGGTGACAGTTGCAGCTTAAAGTTCAAAGGGACTCTTAACTGTGACCACAAGTAGAAGTGTTCCTCTTTTGGGAATTAGGAGACATAGACCCACAGAGCCTAAGTTTGAGTTAACAGCAAGCTCAGCTATTTCAAATGGGTCACTAGAGGCTAAATTGCTAAACAGATCCATCTCCTGTTTCCTGGACCTGTATAATTAACCTACTTGAAACACAGATTCATATAGGTCATTAGGTCATATATGGAATCCTTGCAGGATATCCTCTCCAAGATGGCCCTTTAACAGTATCATTAAGAGGGCATTCAACTGCTCTTTCAGTCTACTGCTCTTTGAGTGTGGTATGTGATAGAACCATGGTCACATACCCTCTGCCACACCACTGCTTCTGCAAAGTGGGTCACTTGGTCTTGAGGTAGTGTTTCATGGAATCACATGCTGATACATTAAATACTTTGTATGTTTGAAGAGTAGCACTGTCCAGGTCTATGGGCTAAAAAGGCAAGCACATGCCTGGAATAGCTGTCTAACCCAGCCAAGACAAATCACTGCCTTTTTTAGTGTAAAAATGCTTTGATGTAATTTACTGGACAACAAATGTGTGGTTGACCATCTTTGAAGGTTGGTGCTATATTGGGGACTCAGCACTGGTTTCTGTAACTAGCGAGCTAGACATTCGGTGATGATAGTAGCAAGTAGCAGCAGCAAGTAGGCTTGGTAAGCAGGTTCCCATGTTGTTTGGCTTATGCATAGGCTTCAAGCTACAATCATAGTTACTGTGTTTGATCAAACATTGTTCCAACATTGGGGTGGCTGATGACAAAGATAGGTCGAAGTTAGTTGGCCAACTCATTCTGTCAACTTGGTTGTTTAGTGTCTATCAGAGATGCTCTGTGGTGAGAATTCACACTTAATACAAAGATCTTCATCATTCATGCCCTCTCCCATAGGTTGTCCATGTGCCTCTTCCTTGTCTTCTCTCTTTCTCTTCCTTGGCCTCCTTTTCCCCAGTATTTCAAGTGATCTCCTTCCAGGCTCCTGACCAATGAGCCAGGCTATTGTCCATGAGTTAACAACATATAGTCTAGCCTTGGACCACTTATCTTCCCACATAAAGTGTGTAATGGGACGTCACTGAAAGCACTGCTCTCAGGGGAGATTTACCTTTATTGCTCCCTTCTGGGTGAATTGTGATGTAGCAGCAAGTTTGGGCCTTTTTCCTCCAACACTAAGCAGTCTTGAGGCACGCCTGATGCAGCTCATGGAATAGTGCTGGTGGACATATGGGTCTGGACCACCTGCTCATGCAACTTACTCGTGCCCTCTGAACCTGCTTGTGCCTGATCCCTGTTGTTCCACTTCCATCCTTAACCAATTCTTTTCTTTTTGTTTCAAAAAGATATGCTAGTACTATGCCACCTGCAAAAGTTCAAAGACCTGTGGAAATAGATTCCACATTTCTTGGGTGGAGAACTGAGTAATAACTCATGAGAATAAATGTTGGTTGGTCCCAGTTGTCCATAGTTAAGCTATACCTGGGAGATTTGGCCAAGAAATAGACAGGGAATTTCAGAGAGCCAAAATACCTACAGTGTCCAAGCAAGTAGGGCTAGCTAAAAGCTAAAAAGGGATAGAGGCAAAGTTTGTTTTTTCTTTTTATACAATTTTGTACTCGAGTGTTTTCATAGTAACATTTAAAAAGTGCTTGGGCTTCTTTGTTCAAAAGACCTGGATTACTAGCAATGTGGATGGAATTAGAGTTTATAATACTGAGTGATCTCTCAGAAAAACAAAGTGCTGAGTATCACATGTTCTCACTCATAAGTGGACCTTGAACAACTACCATATTACAGTAGGAAAGGGATTAAAAGTAGCAGGAAACTGCGGGGAGGGGAGTTGGGGGTGAGCAACTGGGATTGACAGTAGTTGATATCCACCTGGGGAAGGGTGGGCACACCTCATCAATAAGGGTAACTGCACAATGAACATTTGTATACCTAACCCTGAATTGTACCCCACAATTTCAAAAAAGAAAAGAGACCCAGATTACAATCCTAGCTGCTCTGTCTTCCTGCTGTGTGACCCTGGGCAATTTATTTAACCTGTTGGAGACTCCGTTTGCTAACTAGGATGGTAATGACTAGTACCCACCTCACAGGAGTTTTGTGAGAATTAGATGGCATAGTCTTTGTAAGTGGTTAGCGTTGTGCCTGACACATAGGAGGCACCTTCTAAATGCTGGACAAATGAGTGGATAAATGGTAACATCCACTTTTATTGTTTTGAGTTGATATATGTAGGGTAACCAGCATAGTACCTGTTGAGAAGAAAAGGTGAAGAGGAAAAGTATCAAGATGAGTTTGATTATCTGCCAATGTCTGAGTCTCTACAAGCTGGGAGGTGGCAGGAACTGAGAATGATGGGCACACGTGATCCTGATGACATGTCTACATCCCTTGAACCTGTGTATTTCTTGGTGTGACTTTGGCGACAACATGTTACTTCCCTGGGCCTCAATTTCATCATACAAAAAATTGAGTGCTGAGTTTGATCACTAAGGTGTCTTCCAGTAAGAAGAGTACATGATTCTGTGAAATTTGAGGCAATAACTTATAGCTGTTACCCAGATGTTTACATGGGTGACTTTTTGACATCTGGGTGACCTAGTCACTCTATATATGACCCCAGCTTTTCATTTTAAATGTGATAAGTACAGGGAAGAATGAGCTCCCTCCCTTCCTTCTTTTATTGTTTCTTGTCTGTCTCCTCTCACTCAAATGTGGGCTCCAGGACATCAGAGCTCATGTCTAATTCACAGTTGTGTCCCCAGCACCTATAACTATCAGGCACATAGTAGGTGCTCTGTAAATATTTGTTCAGTGAGTGAATGAGGACCATTCAACTGGACAAATACAATTATACTTGAACTGCTAGTTGTCCAGACTCTTATCACTGGAAGAGTCCTTACAGTTCATCCTATTTTCCATCTAGAATGACACATACATTGACCGGAGAACATGGCAGGAAGCAGCTCACACCTTCAGCTGCTTAGATATTACATCGGCAATGTGTTCCTCTTGTCTTTACATCAGTGCATATCTCCTCCCAGCCCTAGCTCCAAGAATCATATACAACATACAATTGGCAAACATCTTTTCCCACTCTGTGGGCTGTCTCCCCGCTCTCCTGATGGTTTCTTTGGCTTTGCAGAAGTCCGTTTGATGTGGTCCCACTTGTCTGTCTTATCTCTTTGGGCGTGGGCACTTGGGGTTTTGATCAGGAATTGGTTGCCAGTTCCAATTTCCATAAGGCTGTCTCTTGCATCTTCTAGGGTTCTTATAGTTTGAGGTTTTACATTTAGGTCTTTGATCCATTTAGAGTTGTTTTGTGTATGGCAATAGGTAGGGGTCCTGTTTCAGACTTCTGCATTGGTCAGCCAGTTTTCCCAGCACCATTTACTGAGTAGGTTCTCCTCTCCCCAGTGGTTGTTGTCGGAGACTTTGTCAAAGATGAGTTGGTTGAGGAATTGAGGTTTTGCTTCTGGAATCTCTATCCAGTTCCATTGGTCTATATATCTGTTCTTGTACCGATACCAGGTTGTTTTTATTATTGTAGCCTTATAATAGAGTTTAAAGTCTGGGAGTGTGATACCTCCTGCTTTGTTCTAGATCTAAAAGGAACTCAGACATGTCAAAAAAAAAAAAAAACAACCCCGTTACAAAGTGGACAAAAGATATGAATAGACACTTCTTAAAAGAAGACGTACGAGCAACCAACAGATACATGAAAAAAGTGCTCAGCCTCACTAGTCATCAAAGAAATGCAAATTAAAACTACACTGACATACCCCCTAACTCTAGTCAGAATGACTGTAATCAATAACTCAAAAGACAACAGAGGCTGGAGAGGATGCGGCAAAAAAGGAACACTTCTACACTGTTGGTGGGAGTGTAAACTAGTACAGCCTCTGTGGAAAACAGAGTGGTGATTCCTAAAAGATCTAAAAATTGACCTTCCATATCACCCTGCAATCCCCCTACTGGGAATATACCCAGAAGAACTCAAATCACTCTGTAAAAAAGATACCTGCACACTGATGTTTACCACAGCATTGTTCACAGTAGCAAGAACATGGAACCAACAGTGCTGCCTGTCAAAAGAGGACTGGATAAAAATAAATGTGGTACATATACACTATGGAATATTATGCAGCCATAAAGAGGAACAAAATCATGAACTTCACAGGAACCTAGATGAATTTAGAATCTCTAATACTGAGTGATCTTTCACAGAAACAAAGAACTGAGTATCACATGTTCTCACTCATAAGCGGACCTTGAACAATTATCGTAATATGTGAGAAAAGGATTGGCAGTAGCAGGAAACTGTCGAGAGAGGGGCAGGAAAGTGGGATTGGCAGTAATGGAAATCTGCCTGCGAAGGGGGTGGGGCACACCTCTTTAACAAGTGGACCTGCATAGTGAACATTTGTATACCTAACCCTGAATTGTATTCCACATCTTTAAAATAAAAAAAATTAAAAGAAAAAAATTAGCTGGGCTTAGTGGCTCAGCCTGTAATCCGGCGCTTTTGGGGGCCGAGGTGAGTGGATTGCCTGAGTCGGTGGGTTCGAGACCCACCTGGGCAACTGGGCGAGACCTCATCTCTACAATAAATCAAGAAATTAGCTGGGCGTGGTAGCGTCCGCCTGTAGTTCCAGCTACTTGGAAGGCTGAGCCCAACAGGTCGAGGCTGCAGGGGCCAGGAGCGTGCCACTGCACTTCAGTCTGGGTGACAGAGTGAGACTCCAATTCAAGAAAAAAAAAGAAAAAAATTAAATTAAATAGGAAAAAGAAAATCATGTACAATGGTGGTTCCAATCTTGTGAAGATAATTTGAAAATTTGCTTAAATGTGTACATTCCTCCCTTTCAAAACAGTCTGGAATCATGATTTAGGAGGCCCCATGGATACCTTTTCATCCCTCACTGGCTGGTTCATTGCACTGTCTGATTAACATGGTCTCCCAAGGTTGTTCACTTGTGTAGTGGTTTGCTCCATCTACAGTGCTTCATTATTTTCAAAGAAAAATAGTATTTTTTTTTCCGTCGAGCATGGCTGCAGACATTGCTCTGCTGAGATTCTGGAGATAACACAGCTCTGCAGATGGATGCTTGCTTGAGGCTCAGGGCTGGTGGAATTTAGTAGCTTCCTGAAATTGAGTGCTTTGGGTCGAGTGGTTGAAACAGGTAGAGCCTCCAGGATGGAAATATGAATCAACCTCAGCCAAATGATAGAACTAGGGAAAGAGGAGGGTGAGAAGCACGATGAGAATGTGCCAAGAACTGTGTTGTGCACCACTGTCTTATTTGATCCCCCGGCAAAATGAAGGAGAAAATGAGTGCTCATTGTTTTAAATACCTGGCTGTGAATAGGCTGAGCTAGGGACAGAACACAGGCCTGGGCTGGCAACAAAGACCTTGACTTTTCTCACTACATTATGCAGTGTTCAGAACAGTGCCTGGTACATAGCAGCCACCCAGGAAGTGTTCAGTAAATGAATGAATGAGTGAATGAATATAGCCAGGCTTGGTTCTCCTTCTTCTCTGCTTCCATTTTGATGCCCTGTTTTCACCCTCTCCCAGAAGTCTTGGCTACTCAGCTCCCTTCCCTGACTTTGGTCCTTCTCATGGGTTTGTCATTCTCTGAACTCTATGATTCATCTTGTGCACTAACCTCCTCCCCACACCCTGGTGCCACCTAGACCTACTGGTCTAGCTCCTACTCTTTTCAAGATTCTGTCTGTGCTAGGAAGTTGGTTAGATGACATGTGATCCTATGCTTATGGTGCTCATTTTGAACTCCCCAGGATCCTTCTGGAAGAATTGTTTTAACCTAAAGCTGTATCTCTTATAGTAGTTGTCTCAGAGACATTACAATTAGGAAGAGGAGCAGATTTGGGGTGAGAGTGAATTTGAATGTTTCTCAAGTCATCCGAGGCTATTGGCAGCTTTTTCTATTTATGATAAATGAAGCAGAATTGAGATGGAAATCCAGGCGCAAAGAGAGAATGTGTTTGGAGTTTGCGGATATTTCAGCTGTAAGGAAGGAACCATCAGGTGACAGACCAAGAACTTTAAGATTCTTATGGCCAGTGTGATGGTTCATGCCTGTCATCCCAGTGCTTTGGGAGACTGAGGTGGGAGGATTACTTGAGCCCGGGAGCCTGAGGCCAGCCTCGGCAATATAATGAGACCCTGTCTCTACAAATAAAATCAAATAAAAGGTTCTCGTAGTGAAGAATAAAAACAAAATCTCATCTTCAAACTTCATCTTCTCTTAATGAAAGAATTTAATGTCTAGAATGGGAATTTTGCTTTCCTGGCCCTTAAAGAAAAGGTGACTCTGTGCATCAATAGCCTACTCTCTCATACAAACCTCTCCATCAGAAACGGAGAGATGTCAGAGCAAAGTTTCGAAGCCTGAATGGCTCCAATGCTTCTGCATCAATGATGCTCACTCTACCTCCACCTCCTGGCCTTTCAGCCATGCCCGCTTACCAAATCTGAGAAGGTGGAGGGACCTCTGAGGTTGCTTCTGTTTCCTCCCAATGAAAGAGTCTCTCCCAGAGTTTCCGTGAGGACCACCTGGAAAATCTCATTACTTCCCAAGGCAGCTCATTCTGTTGCTTTCAGGCTAGTAGGGCTAGGGAATCCTCTTCTTACTTGTGACTTCCACCTCTTGGTCTCCAGTCCTCAGGAGGTTAGCCTCAGTCTTCTGCTTCTGTTGGACAGCTCCAGCAACCTTATTCTTCAGTTACTCAGCCTGCAGAGGGTTAATTATGCATGCAGCTCTGGTCAGAAGAGGAAAAGCATAAAAGGCAGTGTAGAATAAAAGACACAGAAAAAGTCTTTTCCACCTGATGGTCTTCTGCCTCTCATCTCCAAATACATGAACGTGGTAAAAAAACGCCCTTATGGAAATTGTAACTCGCAACCAATTCCTGATCAAAACCCCAAGTGCCCATGCCAGACGAGATAAGATAGACAAGTGGGACCTCATCAGACTGACAAGCTTCTGCAAAGCCAAAGAAACCATCAAGAGAGACAGCTCACAGACTGGGAAAAGATATTTGCCAACTGTATGTCTGACAAAGGCCTAACATCTAGGATCTACAAGGAATTCAAATGGGCCAAAAAGAAAAAAAACAGCCCCATTATAAAGTGGGCAAAAGAAATGAATAGACCTGTCTCAAAAGAAGACATACCAACAGCCAGCAGATATACACACACACACACACACAAATGCTCAGCCTTACTAGTCATCAAAGAAATGCAAATTAAGCCGGTGGCTCAGCCTGTAATCCCGTTCCTTTGGGAGGCTGAGGTGAGTGGATTGCCTGAGCCCGTGGGTTCGAGACCTGCCTGGGCAGCAAAACCTCATCTCTACAATAAGTCAAAAAATCAGCTGGGCATGGTAGCGCATGCCTGTAATTCCGGCTACTTGGAAGGCTGAGGCGGAAGCATCACCGGAGCCCAGCAGGTCGAGGCTGCGGTGGCCGGGAGTGGCCACTGCACTCCAGTCTGGGCGACAGAGTGAGACTCCAACTCAAAAAAAAAAAAAAAAAGAAAGAAATGCAAATTAAAACCACACTGAGATACCACCTAACTCCAACCAGGATGGCCATCATCAATAACTCAAAAAACAACAGATGCTGGAGAGAATGCGGTGAAAAGGGAACATTCTACACTGTTGGTGGGCGTGTAAACTAGTGCAACTTCTGTGGAAAACAGTTTGGTGATTCCTAAAAGATCCAAAAATCAACTGTCCATATGACCTTGCAATCCTCCTGCTGGGAATATACCCGAAGGAGCTCAAATCACTCTATGAAAATGATACCTGCACACGCATGTTTATTGCAGCACTATTCACAATAACAAAAACATGGAACCAACCATGCTACCCATCGAAAGAGGACTGGATAACAAAAAATGTGGTATATAGACACCGTGGAATATTACACTGCCATAAAGACGGACAAAATTATGGGCTTCACAGCAACTTGGATGGACTTAGAGACTATAATACTGAGTGATCTATCACAGAAACAAAGAACTGAGAACCACATGTTCTCACTTACAAGCAGATCTTGAACAATTATCATGATACTATAAGAAAGGGATTGACAGTAGTGGGAAACTGTCAGGGAAGGTGGGCGCACACCTCATCAACAAGAGTACATACATAATGAACATTTGTCTATCTAACCCTGAATTGTACCCCACATCTTTAAAATTAAAATCTTTAAAAAAGTGGTAGAAAATACTAACGTGGATCCAAATTTTCAGTTGACTGATGGAAGTCTAGCAGACTCTGCCCTTGCTTCTTCCTTCCTTCCTTCCTTTCTTTCTTTCTTTCTCTGAAGTTTTTGGTTTTACTTTTAGAGACTCTAAACACCATTGAAACAGTCTTGAGTTAGGCATGGTGGCTCATGCCTGTAATACCAACACTTTGGGAGGCCAATGTGGAAGGATTATTTGAGCCCAGGAGTTTGAGACCAGCCTTGACAATGTAGT